>NC_064627.1:324735912-325035912 GCF_023864275.1 Schistocerca cancellata | reverse complement strand
ATGGGTGTTTTCACGTATTCTGCAAATTGTACCAATGTCTCACCTCCATCATTTCTTTCGTCTGTTCCATATTTGCCAACAACTGAATCACCTTCCTTGTATATTCCAACTGTAGCATTAAAGTCTCCTATTATGAATTTATAAAAACAATCTTTGCCTTTCTCTTACGTTTCCTTCAGAAATTCTTAGAAAGATTCTATCCCTTCATCTGAGTGAGTAGATGTAGGTGCATATGCATGAACTATTAGGATCTTATACCTTCTGATATTTTTAGGACCAACCGTGCAATTCTGCTTGAAGCTCCTCCTAATATTGTTATGTTGTCGACAATGGTTTTGTTGACTAAAAATCCAACTCCATTTAATTTTCCATTTGGTTCTCCACAGTACATATTTGAAGGGGTTGCTTCTCTCGTTTTGTAGACTTCGGATTTTGTGACACCAAAGCACCTTCCACTCCTGAACATTTTACCTTACTGTCACACATCATGACTCAAAGGTGAGAAGCATGACCGCCACGCTTGCTTCAGAAAGGACTGGCGATATAACTTTCCAGGCCGCCCCTAACATGGGGTATAGACGGTTTTGGCAGGCTCCTCTGGAGTACAGACGCCGCCTACGCATGAAAAATGTTGGTTGGAAAATGAATGACCCCTAGCCCTCAAAACCTAATAGCGTCAGGGTCGGAAAAGAACAAGAGGTGGCCGCGGATGGTCAGACAGGAAAGATAAAATTGAGGAGCCCGGCATAAGTAAGTGGAAGCAATGCCAGGACTCAGCTCGGAGTCCCGTGGTCGCCAGCCACGTACTCACTAGGTGTGAGTCCCCTGGGGGGACCCGCAGCTAAACAATACCTGCGGCGTACTGCACATAATACTCGAAGGCAGTAATTAGTTTGTGTGACCAAATCTACCACCTTCGTTGTTTATAAAAGGATTTCTACCGAAAGAGGCTCGATCAGACAGTCTCCCCTCATCATCAATGTCCGTGACTAACAACCTGACGCACGCGGCTAGCTGAAGAAGAACTGGTCTTCCTATTTATATACAGCGATACCGCGCCTGCCTCCTCCGTTGCGGTCGGGTAAAAAGCTGCACTGCTCTGAACAGCTCGTTCTGTCGCAGATCTTGCTGCGAACACGGCTTCCTTTACTGTCGCTCTGTAAACCTATGCTTCCGCCGCTTGTAATACGAGCGCACACGGCGTGTCCTTACGTCCTTTCTCGAACTGTTGCAAAAAAGATAGCAGCGTGGGTTACGACACGTGCAGAAACGTTCGCTCAAGAAATTTACCTCGAGCAGGAAGTCTTAGAGAAACATCTGCAACAAATTACTGATGACCAACTATAGAGTTCAAATACACTACCTGCAAAAAAAGTTAAGCACCAAGAATTGGGAGGAGAAAACGAAATAAAATTTGACGGTCTGAGAGAGTGTGTGATGTTTTTGCGGTGATTCGAAAATCAGTCAAATTCACAAATAACTTGTTCGTATGAGTCCACTTACCGGTGGGGGATTGTTCGAGAATTAACAATGAATGAACGTGCTGCAATGATACTAGCAAAGTAGAGAAGAGGCGTTTTATCTATGATACTTAAATTGGGGAAACATGCTGTCGCATCGTTGGTCGGTGTTGAAATTAATGTAAAATTGTTCACTCTATCAACTGTGTCTTTTCCATCCCATCCACCCATTGGTACGCTGTTGGTTACCACATAATGATTGACTGAGATCGCTTGTTTGAGTTGGAGGAAGAGTTTTGGTGGAGCGGAAACACCTTCTGGGGATTGCTAGCACTGAAACAGTGATCGCGCACATGACTACAATATGAGGAATCAGTGGGGGGTTGCAGTAGACAATATGGAAAAAGGGACTGCTCCAGGTAGTAATGACTTCCCAGTCGATGTTCTAAAGCTGATGCATGAGGAATCCATAAAGCATTTACCTAAGATATCTTCCGGTTGTTTGCACTGTGGAATATTACCAAGAGACTGGAATAAAACCAAAATAATTATAATACATAAGAAGATATAAAGAACTATCGCCCTATCAGCTTACTCTTCATAGTGCACAAAGTTTTCACTAGGATCTTGACTACCAGATTGAGCACTACACTCGACCACACTCAGCCCATTGAACAAGCCGGTGAGGCACAGTTGATCGTATCTTCACCCCTTCTGGCCTGGTTAGGACGGACGTCACAAAGACGTTGTATCCTCTCTACGAGATAAGCTGGCAGAGGAACAGTTTACTTCCGAGCTCCTCCCAGACGTGTTCTACCAGGGACAGATCTGGGCTCACGCAGACATTACATTGACACTTTCCCTGTGTGGACGAGCGTTATCGAATTGAAAAATGCCATCGCGATACTATCAAAATCAGTGTGTAGTATGATCAACGTGTATTGCCTTTTTTTAAAAAAATTCACGAGATACAAGATAAGGAAATGTACTTTATTTTAATTACGATAATAAAACGTAACATCACGAGAAACCGTAATATTTTTGCAAGCACCATCACCTTTAAACCAAACAGCAACGGGACTCCGATTCATTTATATGACGATGATTCCTGGTACTAATAACAAATGGCATCGTGGACGTAAAATACGACTGACTCATGTCCCGGTTAAAGTCATCGTTCACTTGAAATGTGCGATAAGCAATCACATCTCTACTGTTATAACCCTCCAGACTTGCAACGGCTCTCACTGCATCAGCAGGATAATGCACAACTGCAGCAGTGATCCAACCATTACCATGATTAGCTACATCGTTCTTCGTAAGTGTGAAATTCACAACATCCCCGCAAAACACAGAGGGCCCTTGCTGAATCACTTGCTCTCCGACTTTACTACTTGCAGAAATTTCTGTGTCATCAGTGGCCTTATACACCGTCGGCCGAGAACGCCTAAATCTCCTCCTATAATGTGGTAATTAGGACGCAAGACGCCAGTGATCTATGGATGTGCCACCAGAGCTCCCTCAATCACTACCAGCAGTCACCTGAAATCATATTCGACGGTCCCCCACCTTAACACCAGGGCTATCGCCATTGGGCCTCACCAAAACGTTGGAAGAATGGACCTATCCCCTGGTCGAAGCCATACTCACCGACCATGGTAGTGCAGAACCGCGATACATAGTTGAACACATTGTGACGCCAGCATTCCATGCTTCCCGCTCACGGCACTACACCAGACGCAGCCGATTGTTTTGTGGTATTAACGGCAGTCTACGGATGGGATAGTTATTCCCTACTCTGGTCTCTGCTAGATTCCGATGAGATGACACAGAATGTTGTAGGGAGCGCATTACTTGTTCTCGGATGGTAGTTGTAGATGTGAAGGGGGTATAATGTTCCTGGTGCACAGTATGGCGGTCCCCCCTCGTGTCTGCTCCTACGATGCCGCGCATTCCGACCTTACGCCATTGTTACGTCCGGATGCCCCATACATCTGGAAATGCACGATTCGATTGCACGATTAGACCTTCCGGCCTCTTTCGAACTCTGCCCGGTGCAGATAACGCTGTCTCAGACGACTGCAATTCATTCTATGTCTTTCAAAATTCATTTCATCATCATTCATGAGGCTGCAACCTGTCTCCACTGTTGTTCATATTATTTATGGATCATATGTTGAAAACAATAGACTGGCTGGGTGAGATTAAGATATGTGAACACAAAATAAGCAGTATTGCATATGCGGATGACTTAGTTGTGATGGCAGATTCGATTGAAAGTTTGCAAAGTAATATTTCAGTGTGCCGGCCGAAGTGGCCGTGCGGTTAAAGGCGCTGCAGTCTGGAACCGCAAGACCGCTACGGTCGCAGGTTCGAATCCTGCCTCGGGCATGGATGTTTGTGATGTCCTTAGGTTAGTTAGGTTTAACTAGTTCTAAGTTCTAGGGGACTAATGACCTCAGCAGTTGAGTCCCATAGTGCTCAGAGCCATTTGAACCATTTTTTTTTCAATATTTCAGTGCTAGATCAGAAATGTAAGGACTATGGTATGAATATTAGCATCTCCAAAACGAAAGTAATGTCAGTGGGAAAGAAGTATAAACGGATTGAGTGCCAAATAGGAGGAACAAAGTTAGAACAGGTGGACGGTTTCAAGTACTTAGGATGCATATTCTCACAGGATGGCAACATAGTGAAAGAACTGGAAGCGAGGTGTAGCAAAGCTAATGCAGTGAGCGCTCAGCTATGATCTACTCTCTTCTGCAAGAAGGAAGTCGGTACCAAGACTAAGTTATCTGTGCACCGTTCAATCTTTCGACCAACTTTGTTGTATGGGAGCGAAAGCTGGGTGTATTCAGGTTACCTTATCAACAAGGTTGAGGTTACGGATATGAAAGTAGCTAGGATGATTGCAGGTACTAGTAGATGGGAACAATGGCAGGAGGGTGTCCACAATGAGGATATCGAAGAAAAACTGGGAATGAACTCTACAGATGTAGCAGTCAGGGCGAACAGGCTTAGATGGTGTGGTCATGTTACACGCATGGGAGAAGCAAGGTTACCCAAGAGACTCATGGATTCAGCAGTAGAGGGTAGGAGGAGTCGGGGCAGACCGAGGAGAAGGTACCTGGATTCGGTTAAGAATGATTTTGAAGTAATAGGTTTAACATCAGAAGAGGCACCAATGTTAGCACTGAATAGGGGATCATGGAGGAACTGTATAAGGGGGCTATGCTCCAGACTGATCATTCATGAAAGTGGCGAGTTTGGACTGAGCAAAGGCTGGGAATTTCTACGGGCGCTGATAACCGCGCAGTTGAGCGCCCCACAAACCAAACATCATCATCTTTCAAAATTGTCACTAAAATCTGTCGCTGTTCACGCCCGTTACATTGAGTTGACACAAGTCATTAGATATCTCCTAATATCGCATCGGATCTCTTCTTGCCCCGCGTATTGCAGCAACGCGACGTGGCATGGAGT
Source organism: Schistocerca cancellata (assembly GCF_023864275.1). NCBI lineage: Eukaryota > Metazoa > Arthropoda > Insecta > Orthoptera > Acrididae > Schistocerca > Schistocerca cancellata. The sequence continues at coordinate 325,030,969 of NC_064627.1, read as the reverse complement.
CAACAACCCATTGTAACTCCTCTGCAGAAATATTGAGCCATGCTGCCTCTATTACCGTCAATGACTCTGAAAGTATTGCCGGTGCAGGATGTTGTGCACGAACGATCTCTCCATTATGTCCCATAAATGTTCGTCAGGATTCATGTGCGCCCATCTGGGTGGCCAGATCATTCTCTCGAATTGTCCAGAATATTCTTCAAACCAGTCGCGAAAAATTGTGGCCCGCTGGCATGACATCAGTGTTCGGGGACATCGAGTCCGTCATTGGCTGCAAATGGTCTACAAGTAGCTGAACATAACCATTTCCAGTCAATGATCGGTTCAGTTGGACCAGAGGCCCCTATCCATTCCATGTAAACACTGCCGACCGTATTACGGAGTCACCACCAGTTTTCTCAGTGCCTTGCTCAACTGAATTAGGGCTCATCTGACGTTGCCACGGTTTTCCAGTCGCCTAGGGTCCAAAGGATATGTTCACGAGCCCCGGAGAGGTGCTGCAGGTGATGCCGTGCTGTTTACAAAGGCACCCTCGTCGGTTGTCTGTTGCCGTAGCCCCTTAACGCCAAATTTCACCGTACATCTCACACTGATTTCTGTGGTTATTTCATGCAGTGTTGCATGTCTGTCAGCACTGACAACTGTACACAAACTCCGCTGCTGTCGGTCGTTAAGGGAAGGCCGTCGGGAACTGCGCTTTCCGTGGTGAGAGATAACGCATGAAATTCGGTATTCTCGGCACACTCTTGATACTGTGGATCTCGGAATACTGAATTTCCTACTGATTTCCGAAATGGAATGTTACATGCGTCTACCTCCAACTACAATTCCACGTTCAAAGTCTGTTAATTCTCGTCGTCGTCGTCACGTCGGAAAGTTTTTCGCATGAATCACACGAGTCCAAATAACAGCTCCGTCAATGCACTGCCCTTTTATACCTTGCGTACCCGATACTACCGCCATTTATATATGTGCACCTATCCATGCTGTGTATGCGTTTGAAAGTATACTAGAATCAGGTCGTGTCTTCTGGGTGCTTTTCCTTTTATGTCAAGCAGTGCATTTCACCAACTGGAACAGTCTCTCTACGTTTTGCATATTCTGCTGCTATCGTTTCTCCCCTCTACATCTCCTGATAGCGTCGAGCCAACTCTTCTTGGATGCCAGAGATGTCCAACTAAACTGTTCTTTCATCCGGTGTGGCCATTTCATGCACTTCATTCTTCATCTAATCTGTTTAGTACTTATTTCGTATTTTATCAGCCCAATTTTTTTTACATTTTTCTTCTTCGGATTTTCGTTGGCCTACTTTTCACTTCCAGGAAATTCTTCCTCGTGTCCAATGTCAATATCTTACACCAGCGGAGGTCTGTTATTAAAGGAATCTCTCTTCACATGTGTCGTCTTTCTTTTCTCGGCCATCCTGTGTAATCTTGCTTTGACAACAGAGCAGTTGAAAATTTTTATGTTAAGCAAGTCGTTATTCTCCTATCTACTGTTCTTCATCTACTTCGTGCTTGCTTCGTTTGTCCTCTAGCTAAATGCTATGATAAGTATATTTCAGTTTCTTTTAACACATCTAATTCTTCCTTACATCCGCGCAAAGAACTGTATTATCTGATTAAAATATCCGGACGTCCGTTAGTGGTCACTGGGCGAGCCCAAGCTTCGCCTCTATGACGGCTTGAACTCTGCTGGGGACACTTCCAATGAGGCGTTTGGATGTCTGTGCAAGAATGGGAGTCTATTCTTCCGCAAGGGCCGAAACCAGAGTAGATAGTTATGTTGCACAATGGGCTCTAGAGTGAAGTCAACGTTGTAAAAAAAGTAGTTCAAATGGCTCTGAGCACTGTGGGACTTAACTACTTTGGTCGTCAGTCGCCCAGAACTTAGAACTACTTAAACCTAACTAACCTAAGGACATCACACACATCCATGCCCGAGGCAGGATTCGAACCTGCGACCGTAGCGGTGGCGCGGTTCCAGACTGTAGCGCCTAGAACCTCTCGGCCACTTCGGCCGGCAGTCAACGTTGTAACTCGTCCCAAAGATGTTTCATTGGGTTCAGGTAGCGACTTTGGGCACGCCAGTCCATTCCAGGAATGCTGTTGTCCAAAACCATTGCCTCTCAAATGTTGCTTTAGGACTGAGCGCATTGTCATGCTGATAAAAACAATCACCGTCTACGGACTATTTCTATACTGTGTGCTGTGGACATTACTGTAAAATGACTTCATACCCCATTGCATTTAGCGTTTTCTTAAGACAATAAGGGGATCACGCCGTAACCGCGAGAAACACCCCCATACCGGAACATTGCCTTGCCCGTACTTCACTGTTGGCAGTAAACATGTTGGCAGGTAACGTTCTGGAGGTGTTCGCCAAACCGAAATCCTTCCATCAGCTTGCCACAGGGTATATCGTGATTCATCAGTCCAAATCACTCATTTCGTGTCATAGACTGTTCTGGTGCGTCACTCTTTGCAGCATCTCAAGCTTCGCTTAGCACTCACTACAGAAACGAGTGGCGTATGAGGAGCTGTTCGCCCATTGTACCCTATTCATTTCAACCCCCTACGTACGTTGTGCTAGCTGGACTGCTTTTTAACAGCTATTGTCTGTAATGGTCGACGGTCTCCATCCGACAGTACGTGAGGTCTCCCTGGTTTTGATTTAGTTGCGCTTGTTCCTTCACTTTTCACTTCACAGTCGCATCACCAACAGCCCATTTAGGACGTTTCAGAATGGTTGAAATGTCCCTGATGGACTTTTTACTCAGGTGACATCCAGTGACTAGACCACTGAGACCTCCTGACCGAGCCATTATGCTGTTACTTCTTTTCTACTGACAGCACAACCTTTCCTGCCTCCTTTTACACTGGCAGATTCGCCTCTCGTGATGTTTAGTTGTCAATTACGCATTACATATGGGTGTTCGGGTATCTTTGATAAGGCATTCGATTTGTAAGTTTCAACCTTTCGCCAGCATGTTTTAAAAACTTTGACGTAAGATAGGTCCCCATTATTAATGCTAAATGTTATTTCTACACTCCACATAAAAAATGTTGTTCGTGATCAATTTGTCCGACCTGAGTATAATTTGCCGCACTTCTCCTCCATAGTCTCCAAGGTCTCGGTCGCACCCTTTTGCAGTATATTATGATGAGTATATTTTAAACAAAACCGTAAATAAATTTTCTTTCAACTTACAAGGTAAGCAAGCAGCAGAACGAGATCACGATATACGGAGAAAAGCAGAGCTACTGTGAGATTCCGCTGCGCAATGTATTCACTTCAGGGCTATAAAAACAGGTTCAGTATTTAGCAAGACAAGTATCAGAACGTAAGTTAAACATTTTTGTGCCGGACAGAGCTCGTTTAACGTCGTAGGCAGTTAATCTAAATTACCCATCTTATAACAATTCAGTGTTTGCAGAGGACAACTTTCAATAGGCTTGTAAAATCTATGCTTGTTTATCTTCATAAGGTACTTAAAGCCATATTGATTGTTAATCGACCTTGACTGTTTCAAAATATGAAAAATTTTCCAGGGACCTCTACCAGACAAAGAATTTGTTCACTTACATAAATTATTTATGTTTTGAGATACGAACCTCATCTTCAGACCATTGTGCCAATAGAAAAGCAGTTAACAAATGTACACATCGCTACGAAACTTGTTTTGTAGAGTCTCAGCATTTCATGTGGTCATCCTGCAGAAAAGGAGAAAGATGACTTAACGTGATGGAATACTAAAAAAAAATGGTTCAAATGGCTCTGAGCACTATGGGACTTAACGTCTGAGGTCATCAGTCCCCTAGAACTTATTTTATGTCAAAAATGACAGTGTAAAATTATTTTAAAAGAATTATAAAGATATTGATGGAACACCGATTCATTTACATTGTTAATTTTTACGTATTTTGTATTTTAATTGTACTGAACTGAAGATGGTGAAGAAATGTGTGTTCTTGAACTCTGTAATGTCATTCAGGGCCTTGTTTTTCCACTTTTGTTCGTGGATGAAGTGTACGTTTCTTCCAAGATGTCAATTTTCTAACTCGTATCTAAAGTATGAAACCATGTGACCATTTTCGCGTATGTAGTTCGTTATAGCTAACTTGTTAGCTATATCGAGGCTGAAACAGCCAAAGACGGATTTTATAAGTTCTGCCCGTTTGCCCAAAGCAGTATTTGTTACAAGGACTGAACTGTTTTGCTCAGTTTTTCAGCTGGTTATCAGACAGAAGTGAGCACAATCAAAAAATACGTTACACTTAACAATGGTATCATGAACATGAAGTAGATGCATTTGCACATTACACAGCAAAAATCAAAAGCAAGCAAACTGACATGGCCGCCAGCCCCAAGAACATACATAAAACTATAACTCTATCATATTTAGGAGTCATTTTAGATCAAATAGCCACACTGTTTAAAAACACGGAATCACGGTCACATTAACCACCACCAACAACTAATGCACGACCTTTCACAAACAGCTGAGAAACTGAGCAAATCAGAAATTTATAAAGTAACATGCAGTCATTTGTGACGAATACTAAATTGGCCAATCAGACAGACATTTTAAAACACGTTCTAAAGGACACGTTAGTTTCAGACCTGATTAACAAGTCAGCTATAGCGAAATATACACGGTGTCCCAAGAGGAGTGGTCAGTATTGAGGGATATGACAGAAACAATCGTTCGAAATAAAAATGTCTAGTGAAAATGACGTCTAAAACGCATACTTTAAGAGCTGTGAGCACAACTTCATCTTCGATAACGTGAAACAAATCTGCTTCTGCTGCAAGATCTTTGATTTCCATATTTTTGGAGGAGGTAGTATGGATCGACGTCAACAGCCTTGCCACAGTGGTAATCAGATTAACGAAGTTAAAGCGCTGTCGTGCTTGGCTATCACTGGGGTGGGTGACCGTCCAGGTTTGCTAAGGGCTGTTGGGAAGCAAGGTGTACTCAGCCCTTGTGAAGCTAATTGATTAACTACTCGATTGATAAGGTACCGTTCTAGTCACGAAAACTGACAACGGACGGGAGATCGGTGTGCTGAGAACATGTCATTCCGTACTCACAGCCAGTGACGTCTATCGGCTGAGCACGACACGACGGTCTGTCGGTACCGTTGGGCCTTCCGAGGCCTGTTCGGTCGGGGTTTAGTTTAGTGTGGACCAAAATCATGAAAAAATTGTCTAGTAAACATTGGCTCTAAAATTCATGCACTTGTTCAGTAGAAGAGATGTATTTCACAGCAGCGAAGACGAACAAGTGCTCCATAGAACAGATGTTTCCACAGCAGCGAAGATGTAGCTCTTAAGGTGTGCACTTTTGAGACCATAGTAATGGACATTTTTTCCTTGTTTTGGACCACACTACCACCTCTCAAAATATGGAAAGCAAAGAAAGAGCGTGCAGTAGAAGAGATTTGTTTCATAGTACTGAAGATGAAAAAGTGGTCATAGCTCTAAAGGTACGCCTTCAAAGCCCATGTTTACTAGGCTTACTTGCTTCGAATGATCGTTCTGTCATTATCACTGTGTAATGACCATATTCCTGGGACACCCTGCTTAGACGAAACAGGACACAGTGTTGCAGTAGACAACCATCATACTACTGCGTGTGATGACGTAAGCCGTCGCCAGCAAAAAAATCGTTCCAGTGGCTCTGAGCACTATGAGACTTAACATCTGAGGTCATCAGTCCCCTAGAACTTGGAACTACTTAAACCTGACTAACCTAAGGACATCAAACACATCCATGCCTGAGGCAAGATTCGAACCTGCGACCGTAGCGATCGCACGGTTCCACACTGAAGCGCCTAGAACCGCTCGGTCACAACGGCCGGCCGTCGCCAGCACACCGGTCGGCAAAAATGTAGCGAAAAGATCGATAGTAGGCGCTGGATCAAGCGCGCCAATCACAAGGGATGGCAGAGACACACCGACAAGCAACACTCTGCCAACGCCCTCTCTTCAGCATGTATTTAGACTGGTGCCACTGACCTGAGGGCCTCACTGATTCAGTCACACACCAGTTTGGCATCTGTCAGTTGCAGTGCAGGATCAGTTCACGTCACAGGCTACAACCGTACATAGCAACCAGAACTGTGACTATAGCAAGAATACCCATGTTGTCTGCAGAGGACTATTACTGAAGAGCTTGCACCACGATCATGGACTCTATTCAAGTTAAGTAGCAGCTTGTTGTAAATAAAGAATAGTATTAATCCATGTGTGTATTTGTGTTGTACAAAGAGGATACGGTACAAGACTGAATGAAGATTACTGTTGATGAAGTAAAAGATCCATGCAGTAGACACCAAATGAAAAAGGTACTCCTTATGTTTCTGATCTAGGCTGCCATAAAAATGCAAAGTAACTATTAATCAGAACTCAGGGAGAAGTTGTAGTCTAATTCACAATCGATTTATTGCTTTTAATCGAGACAAGACAACAAAATTATTAAAGAAACATCATACAAAAAGATTTATTTAACAAAAGCCTTACTAAAATGGGATCTATGGCGGACAAAGTGATCTGCTGGGGATCGACACACGACATTAACCAGAACACTACTCGCTCTATCTCACTTAATACACGTGAATCCAGGATATGGCATCAAACTACGCCACCACCAAGCATCTATATTCTACCATACAAAAAAAGGAAAAATATGATTTGAAAGAACAGGGTGCTGAGAAATAGATATTACAGCCCTATGTCACAGCAGCGAATACTTTAGCATCCTACTGGACAAGGCGACACACTACGATGTGTTTGGCGACTGAAGTCATGGGCGGCGGCAATCTGTTATTGAATGCGCGTTCCCGAAAAATGCAAGTACGCGGTCTCGCGTTCGGTTAATTCAGAAAGCAGGTACTTCCCTAAGAGCCTCTGAAACCCCGACGTATTCCAGTGTGCAGCTGGATCCATTTGCTGGTCTGCCAAACCACTTTGACTCTGTGCCACAACTGTGCGTGTCGGAATACGTCAAATGTTTAGAAGGCCGACTCGAGACAAATAAGTACACCCACGCATCACTCGTTGTGACCGTGATGATACAAGCAGTACCTATGACGGTTCAGAAGGTGACTGGCACAGGCTCTAAGTAGCACCCTAGCAAAGGACACAAGCCTCACCGTTTAGGTAGAGACCTGCAGTTCTTTACTAGCGAAGCGCAAGTACAAGAGACTTGTACGAGAGTGCTGATCTCCCTTTCTCTGTCTTGCCTCCTCAGCTCGGTTCCAAAAGCACATTTCTCTTTTTCGACTTCCCCCATTTTCACACAAGCCAATCACGAGCTGGAGCTCGGCATTCTAAGCTCAGTGAATGGTCTTTGCACTGCAAACTAATTTGAACGATCAGGACTTAAAGATAATTGGCAGAAAACGGAAAAAAATTCAGCTTCGCAGCCTCTTTCCCACACGTTTGCCGTGTCTTTTGCTAACACAATACAGGGTGGAAGCACAGCCCTCCATAAACAGCTTGTTATCTCCCCTGTTAGGTCTATTTCAAAGTTTGCAAAGAACGGCCGTAAACTTACATTGACAAAACATGTTTTGAAACAGAGTCTGGACATCTGGGCCCCAGTTTCCCTGTCGCACGGACATTTGCAGAACGTTTACATTTCTTTTGGTGGCTTGCTCGCTAACAAGGCCTACAATGCGCTGTCGGCGACTTTTCGGCGCTAGGCCGTATACCTGGACGTCTGGCGCCAAAGCTAATGTGCGACCGCTGCACGCGGCTGTCTGGAAATGTCTCTTGATCATTCCCCAGAAAAAACGCGCCTTGTCGCCCCACTAACGCCGTGCTTTTACTGCAGTCGTTCAAGTCGCCACCCTGTTCCTTTGAACGCAGGTAAAGCTTACCGTATTTCTTTCCCTAGAGCATGCAAACACGACCATAAACTGCTGCCCAACATTTCATCACATTGTAGAAGTCAAATCGCTGTAGATCGTATTCCCTACACCGAATCAGAAGTGAGAGTGCCCTGCGATCTCTAAAGTCCCTAAATTGCGTACTTGCGATAAGAGATGGAGAAACGACGTCTTGGAGGAAATGGAAATATTCATCTGCTGTCAAAAGTGGATGCGGTCGGCCGGTGTGGTCGTGCGTTTCTAAGCGCTTCAGTTTGGAACCGCGTGACCGCTACGGTCGCAGGTTCGAATCCTGCCTCAGGTATGGATGTGTGTGATGTCCTTAGGTTAGTTAGGTTTAAGTAGTTCTAAGTTCTAGGGGACTGATGACCTCAGAAGTTGAGTCCCATAGTGCTCAGAGCCATTTGAACCATTTGATCAAAAGTGGATGCACAAAGTGTGCTCCACGTCCTTCAGTTGCTGATGCCACTTCCCTCCCCATACAGGACGTAGAACGCATCTGTAATTGCGAAAGAAACCACACTGCTGCCAGCAGCATTATTTTGCTCATTCAGGCGTTGCCATTCCTTCCGTGTAGGCTCCCTCATCGATATTCGAATCCCCGCTGCGAGATCCAGCCGAGACTAGATAAGGCTCGCGTCCTCCGAGATAGGGGCGTTACGGACGGCGTGCTGTCGAACTGTCTGCGGGACGCGGCATCTAGGCGCCGCTGAGGCGTGACCGGCGCGGCCTTTTTGTCGGCCCATTGAGCGCTCAGCCCGTGGCAGCGAGCCCGCGGCCGCGGCCGCTACCCGCCGCGCGCCCGGCCACTCACCCACCTCGCGCTTACTGATGCGGAAGGCGGCGGCCACTGTCGGCTGCAAGAACTGGGAGGCCGCCGAGGCTCGCCCGTGTTCAGCCGACCAGCGCCGCCTCAAAACGGGGGCGGCACGCGGCCGCATCCCGCTGCACACAGTTTTTCGTCGCCCTAACGATGCGCTGCGCTTCTGTCGACAGCAAGAAGGTCTCTTCTTTTTTGTTATCGGTTGGCACAGTGCGCGGCGGGAAAGAGGCGTGTCTGGTGGAGCGGCACGTACGTAGGCGTGCCACTTCTCGGTCCCTGAAATTGTAGAGAGCTCCGTGACTGAGATCTTCGTTGAACGTTCTTTGGCTCGAATCTAAGGGGCACGGTTTTCGTTCACCCTTCTCTCAGAAGTCCCATCAAACAAACAAAAAATTGTCACTTCCCCTCCCAGAAAACATCATACTAATACCATGTAACGTAGCCTATAGCCTTTGCAAAGGCCTCACTTCGACAGGAAGAGTGTCCACCAGTTTCTTCAGGTGTGGTATATCGAGCTGGAGCAACAGCTAAAGTCACTCGTTGACTTCAATCTATACTGGCGAAAAAGAACAGTACACCTAAAAAGACGATGTCGATTTTGATCCGATGGCGGCAGATCCGCCGGCCGCTGTGGTTGAGCGGTTCTAGGCGCTTCGGTCCGGAACCGCGCTGCTGCTACGGTCGCAGGTGCGAATCGTGCCTCGGGCATGGATGTGTGTGATGTCCCTAGGTTAGTTAGCTTTAAGTACACTACTCGCCATTAAAATTGCTACACCACGAAGATGACGTGCTACAGGCGCGAAATTTAACCGACAGGAAGAAGATGTTGTGATATGCAGATGAGTAGCTTTCCAGAGCATTCACACAAGGTTGGCGCCGGTGGCGGCACCTACAACGTGGTGACATGAGGAAAGTTTCCAACCGGTTTCTCACACAAAAACAGCAGTTGACCGGCTTTGCCTGCTGAAACGTTATTGTGATGTCTCGTGTAAGGAGGAGAAAAGCGTACCATCACGTTTCCGACTTTGATAAAGGTCGGATTGTAGCCTATCACGATTGCGGTTTATCGCATCGCGACACTGCTGTTCGCGTTGGTCGAGATCCAATGACTGTTAGTAGAATATGTAGTCCGTATGTTCGGGAGGGTAGGTCGGAACGCCGTGCTGGATCCCAATGGCCTCGTATCACTAGCAGTAGAGATGACAGGCATCTTATCCGAATGGCTGTAACGGATCGTGCAGTCACGTCTCGATCCCTGAGTCAACAGATGGGAACGTTTACATCACAGAAACCATCTGCACGAACAGTTCGACGACGTTTCCAGCAGTATGGACTATGAGCTCGGAGACCATGGCTGCGGTTACCTTTGACGCTGCATCACAGGCAGGAGCGCCTGCGATGGTGTACTCAACGACGAACCTGGATGCTCGAATGGCAAAACGTCATTTTTTCGGATGAATCCAGGTTCTGTTTACAGCATCATGATGGTCGCATCCGTATTTGGCGACATCGCGGTAAACACACATTGGAAGCATGTATTCGTCATCGCCATACTGGCGTATCACCCGTGTATCATCTGCATTTGTTCTTGGTGTAGCAATTTTAATGGCCACTAGTGTAGTTCTCAGTCTAGGGGACTGATGACCTCAGATCTTAAGTCCCATAGTGCTTAGAGCCATTTGACCGTTGGACGGCATATGCCACTTGTCGGATAGTAGATGTTCTGATAATGATGTCAACATCGTCTGCTAACAGATAGCATAGTGGCTGAGCTACCAAAGCGCCTTGTGTGGCTACTCTATAATAGGGAATGTTCACATCCAGAAGGCTGAGAATGGTACAAACGTGTGAAGCAAGCAGGTAATCATGCATGGAGACTCACTCGTGCTTCCTATAGCCAACTCGGCGGGTTTTAAAGGTGTCAAATTGTGGCCTTCGGAGTGGCGGGTTGGTCCACAAAAGTTGGACGAGCTGCGTCAGTCGTTCAACGACGCTGGTATCAGTGGCCACGTGGATATTCTCACATCCGAGGTTCTGGACGTCCACACAGCACAGACGCCTGCCATGATCGACGTGTTGTAAGAGCAGCAGTAGCGGATCGTACAGCTTCCACGGCACAGATAAGAGAGCGGTTTCGAATTAGTTAGTAGTGATGGGACTACGGGCACGCACACATCTAGCCTGTCTTCCACGCACGCCACAGCATCGACGTGAATGGCTCGACTGGTGTCGTCAGAGGATCGTTTGGAAGATGAAATGGCATGCCGAGGTCTTCAGCAATGAAAGCAGATTCTGCCTGCATGCAAGCGATGGTTATATTTTGACTGAAGTTCAGTCTTGATCACACCATTTATGTTTCAATGTCATAGGTAACCGGTTTCGGCTATTTTTACACAACCATCATCAGACCCATGGCTCCCTTAGGATGGTATGCGGAGCTCTCCTCAGCTGCTACGAAGTCAAGTGATCAGCAGTTGACTTCGTAGCAGCTGAGGAGAGCTCCGCATACCATCCTAAGGGAGCCATGGGTTTGATGATGGTTGTGTAAAAATAACCGAAACCGGTTACCTATGTCATTGAAACATAAATGGTGTGATCAAGACTGAACTTTAGTCAAAATATAATAATATATTGATCACTGTATTCCAAAAATGTTTACCAAAATTGTACAAGCGATGGTTGTTCGCTTGTACGACGTAGACCTGGTGAGTGCTGTCTCGTACAGTGCAGTCGTCCAGGATACAGTGACCCCGCGCCCCTCCCCTCCCCCCTCACGCATTATGGTCTGGGATGCGATAAGCTACAGATCTCCTTCATCTCTAGGGGACGCTAACCAGCTCTCATTTCGCGCAGAACTTTGTTAGACCCGCTCTTTTACCGTTCTTACAACAGGAAGGTTGTGTGTTGCTCCAACAGGATAATGTTCACCCACAAACTCATCATGCTCGCAAGGCGTGCAGCAACTTCCCTGGCCAGTACAATATCCAGACTGTTCTCCAATCGCGCACGTGTGGGATATGGCAGAACGAGGAGTCACTCTTGCGACTTGTCAGTCAACAACTCTTACAGAACTACGTGAACAGGTTGAGCAGGCGTGGCGTAACGTATCCCAGTATGGTATTCGCCATCTGGATGTTCGACATCTGGATGTTCGACTGGATGCCAGACTCAGCAATTGCTTTGCTACTCGAGGAGTATACACCATGTACTAATACAGGTGTTTCAGTATGGTTCGAGAACCACTTGTGCTGTTGACTTGTGAATGTAATCATTTCATGTACTCCATATGCACTGTTGCAACAATAAATGTTGAGTGAATTGGAAACCTCTAAAAGGGTATAATATTTATTTCCCGTCAGTGTGTGCTCTAGAATCGCAAATTTCTTCTTGTAGTTCGATCTGTGAGCCCCAAAGGTGTAACAATGATTTCCTTTTTTTAAATTTTTTTGGCCTCTAGCATGACAGTTTTGATCAACCACAATTTAAATAAAATTACAGTTAGAGCAACGTGCATACAATGTCTACACAATGTCTACAAGAGATGTTCGTGAAGGGATTTCAGAATATAGTGAAACTTCAATATTTAAATGTGTGAATCTATACTTAAATTGCTGAATGACTGCGAAGATGAAACTTTATTCTAGCGAAACGCAATCTGACTGCTCAAAAAAAAAAAAAAAAAAAAAAAAAATTACAGTCTGACTTCAAATAATTAATACAAAAGAATGGCCCTGAATAATAAGCAATCCTGACAATAACCTATATACATTTCATTAAGCGCTTACATCACAAAACTCTCCATTATGCGAACTACAGCATTACAGTGAGCGTCAATACTGAATACTACCAGCTAATTAAAAGATTCTAACTACTAAAGCTACTAACTACTAATAGGCATGTGGTTAGCAAAGGAAAGATTTTGTTGCAAACCATATAATGTATTTTTTACCTTAATAATGTGACATCCAGTTCAAACACGAATATAAATCGTCATTAACATCCAGTACAAAGATATATAATTATGAATAATTTTCTCTCTCCAAGTCGGATATTTCCAGATCGTTAACCTACGCTAACACTTCGGACTTCTAACCTTCATCAATGCTAACTTCTCACATTTAACATCCATCACTGCCCAACAGTACTTCCATCACTACAGGCGATTAACCTCCAACGAGTCCAACCAGCCACAGAGTCTCTTACAAAGAAAGCGCAGTCAGACATCCAACACAGAAGCAGCCCACTTACAATAGTGACACGCATTCAGTGAGTACTCTGGATACAATTGGTTGTATGAAATCCGGTAATTTAATTCCTGCAGGAGATCGACTGCCATCACTCCGTCTAGATTTTAAAATTTTGTACATGGCTATCCACTTGAAAGTTAAAAAAGTCTTTGAATGCCATATTTATTTTGAGGTACATGTAGTAGGCTCCTTCGCTTAGTCTGCCTCTCTTCTTTACACAGTTAGCTGATTCTGTTACTCATAACTGGCCCAACTACTTTGGCTGCAGATGGCGGTACTTTATTGCACTGCTAAACATTGACTTAAGTCTTGACGTAATTTCGGCGTGAAATGGAATCCTCGACACTGTTTCGTAAAATCAATTGCCTTACCTGTTTGAGGATTCTCAGCAAAATGTCCGTATATGAAGATTTTTGTATCTGCTTGAGCTATAAAATTGCCTTATGTCATATGTTCTTCTGGGCGGATCACAAAGAACTGTGATAATACGGAATGGTTGACAATACCTAAGTCCCGTGAGTTCCTGTAAAAAGCTGGCTCTGGCTGTCGCGTAATGCCTGCATTGAAATCAAATGTAGCTGATATCACAAATTGTGACTTCATCACATTGACAGTAAGGTGCCCTCATAAGCCGATCCGATGCAAGTGGGCGTTGCAGTGGAAGTTCGATCTTTGATCTTACAACGATCCTATGCTATTACTCTGAGGGCAGTAGGCCTAGTGAACCTATCGATGCCATATTTCTAAAGCGAAGATTTCGGAATGTTTTTTGCGAACGTACGCGTCTTTCGCCTTTGGCAGGGGAGTCCATTTCTGCTGAGATTTTCAGTTATTTACAGGCTCGTTTTTTATTTAGAATTAATGTATTTTTTTTATATCTTCAGAAGGCGTAAATGTTGTAGCTTCGAGAAGAATAGTCACCTAGGTACTTTACATTAGACTTAAAAATGGACTTGAATAAAAAATGGAATATTGACACAAGCTGTATTTTGAAATAAAAAGTAAATTTCTATCTTCTGATGTACAAAAATTGATCTCATAATTAATATTTTTAGAGCAATGTAGCTTCTTGGAAGCCTATCTTTGGCAAATCTTTATCTTTGGTTTTGGAAGTATGGTGGTGTCGACATGTATGTAAAGAAGTCTGAGGAGGGAACTGTGCGAGCATGCTTTTTACTCGTGACTCGTTGGTTAACGGCTGTGGATAGTTGTTGGTCTTTTGGATTATACAGAAGAAAGTTTGATTTCATTGTTATTATGATGAAAATGAAATGTACTGTGAATGTCAAAAGTACTGGAAGAGATTTTTCTTGGATTGAATAAACAACCGAAACGGAAGCTTATGCTTTATTCCAGTAACTGATAAAAACCCGGTTCATTATTAATACCAGATAAACAAAAGAATTCATCCTAGAGACAATGCTGCCGAAGTATCTGTAATCATTACTTGAATGTACTCCTCTGCAAATTAGTTGCAAATGCAAAATAGATGCTGTGTGCTCTGAAACGCCTTTATTAACTAATTGTTCTCGATAATATCATTGTAGGGGATGGATAGATTACAACCTACTGCTCGATCAGTTTTTTTTGTCGTCGTTCGAACTGCGAGCCCCACGAATTTACATTGTATAAATTGATCGTCAGTCTAGCCTTCTATGCTCACACGGGCTCCTATTGCTTGAAGTGTTTATCGTCTTTTGCGGGTAATGGCACTTCACATTACCGTTTAGTGTAAACTGTATGTATAAAGGGCAGTCAAATGAAAACGACGCAGATGGAGAAAAGTAAGTGAACTATTTATCATCTCAAAAGTAACGGCCATAACCCTTATACATTTATCACCCTGTGAGACAAGACGGCCGATTCCTTCATTGAAACAACTTTGCGGTTGGCTTCGGAACTATCATTCTAGCCAGGCGTGCACCTATCCATCCGAAGCAAATCAGCGACTACAAATATCTTTCTTAAGGGCTCCTAAAATATGGAAGTCGCATAGGCAAAGACCGGTACTGTATGGAGGCCGCTCACATGTTGTCAAGGTTGTTTCGAGTACGCTGCGGAAGTTTCCCGGGGAAGCCCTTACACTGCCTCCATTCTGTCTCAGCATCTCCCCACGCTTCTTCCCTATTTTTGGAGCCCTGAAGAAAGACATACGTAGCCGTCGATTTGCTTCGGATGTAGATTTGCACGGCTGCATACAATCATGGTTCCGGAGGCAACTGCAAATACTTTTCCTTGAAGGCATCGACCGTCTTGTCCGACAGGGGGATATATGTTATGGCGATTAATTTTGAAACAATAAACAATTTCCTTACTTTTTTCTATTAGTCTCGTTTTCATTTGACTGCTCGATTTACATATTAAATAGCTCGTTTATCAACATCATTTAATAGCTGAATGGTCAGCGTGACGGATTGTCAATCCTCTGGGCCCAGGTTCGATTCCCGGCTGGCTTGGTGAATTTTCTCCGCCCAGGGACTGGGTGTTGTGTGTCCTCATTATCATCCTCTCACCCTCATCGACTGCAGGTCGCCGAAGTGGCGTCAGGTTGAAAGACCGGCACCCGAGGAATGGTATGCCCGACGGGGGGCCCTAGCCATACGATTAATTAAAAATAAATAAATAAATAATATTTATTGTAAAATGTTAAATGGCGAAATGAGTTTTTCGCATTTCTTCGCAAAAAGTTCATTCCTAACTCATCCAGTTCGGCTAAAACAATTACATCAACTGCCAGTCTGACGATCTTGGGGCAACGTGTACGACAATTCGAGCCTACTTCCACAGAAGCGGAACCAACACAACGCTAGACACAGCATTCGATTCGTATGTGAAACAGCTTGTACAACACTCAAACCAGAGCCTAATGATCAGAGCACATCGTAAGCTGACACTGGAGTCTGCGTCTTTACTGCATTTTCTGTTTTCGAATAGTATTGTGATCAGCATGAACATTCGTTTGTTAACCCTACAGGTATGGCAGGTATGCAGTCAGATGGCAGCTTCATTTCATATATTGTTTTGCGAGAAAAATAAAAGACTTGAAGTTACAAGCATTTCCACAACTAAACCAAAACTAATTTTTATTTTGCCATACTTGAAATTATTGGTGGTGTAGTTTACTTACCACAAACAGTTCTACAGTTTTACGCTATTAAGTCGCTGTATTCTAAGTAAGGTGTGCTGAATTTAGATAACAATGTCGTCTGCGATTTGTTTAAGTACCGTAAAACTACCAAGTTGTGGGGATGTTTTCCCATTTTCTGTGGGATTAAGAGCTGGTGGCCCTATCGAGTTGCGATAGCGGATTGAAGTGTCAGCGTATACTCTTCATGAAGAAGAGTAATAAAGGGCAACACAGAGACTGCTGAAACAGGAGTATCTGGTTGACGTTCACGATAATCTGAACGACTGTACCAACGTCACGGCACGAAAAACAGCACCAGAACGTCACAGAACGACCAGAGACTTGGATTACACTGCGAGTCAAACGCCTCGTACATCATCGGTGCTCTCGACGCTTTGCAGCATTTGAAAGGAGCACATGGTGGCACATCGGACCACACTACACATGCTAGTCAGCTAGTGCTCACTTTATTAAAAAAAATATATTGTCTGTTGTAGGCTGTATTGTACTTTATCAAAATCGTGCTATTAGCTATTTTCGCCATCGAGCAGTTGTCAAGCACATTTGCTATGGCATGTATTACATATCGTTCAAATGGTTGAAATGACTCTAAACACTAATGGACTTAATATCTGAGGTCATCAGTCCCCTAGACTTAGAACTACTTAAACCTAACTAGCCAAAGGACATCACACACATCCATGCCCGGGGCAGGATTCGAACCTGCGACCGTAGCAGCAGCGCGGTTCCCGACTGAAGCGCCTAGGACCGCTCGGCCACAGCGGCCGGCTTACATGTCGTGCTTATCACTTTTTTTTTATTTCACATACATAAAACCGGAAGTTGTACTCCATCGTGGCATACGCCAAGTATTGTAGATAGTCGGGATAGTGGCTTTACTTTCAGCAGTCACACACAGCAAGATGTTGCCGAGCGGTTACATGTCAGACGAAGTGGTGTGTCTAAGGTGTGAAGAAAAAAAGGACAGGAAATGTGGATAACAGACCTCGTGGTGGTCGTCCTCGTATGACAACACCGGTGCAGGATCATTTCCTCCAGCTGTCAGCTCGCAGGCGCCCAACATCAGCTGCCAGAAATACTGGAAATGACTTCTCCCGGGTAACAACGATTCCTATCTCGGGCCAAACAGTGCGTAGAAAATTGCTCAGGGCGGTCTTCATTCCAGAATATCAATGAGAAGTTTTGCGCTGAACCAATAGAATCGATGCAACCGAATGACCTGCGCTCCATTGCAGAATGGAGTAATGTCATGTTTGCTCACCAGATCAGGATTGGTCTGCGACCGAGCACTAGACGTGTTAGGGTTTGGAGAAGCGCTAGATGACACCAGGAACGCCGATACGTTCCGGAAGTCCATCCATTTGCAGCTGGAAGTATAATGTTCTGGGCGGCAAGAACGATGGGACGGCGGACCCCTCTAGCTCGCATCTACGGCAATTCGACTGGTTCCGGATAACTCCAAGAGGTCCTACAAAAGATTGTGAGACCCTACGGAGGTGACAACCTCATCCCAATGGATAGCAATGCAAGATCGCACCGTACTCAAGCAGTGTCTCCGTATCTTTGTAGATGCAACATCAACATAATGCATTGGCCAGCACAGTCCGCAGACATGAATGCAAATGAGCATGCACGGGACCTGCTGAAGGTGGCCATTGCATGGCGTCCAAATCCACCCGAAAATCTTCAGGACTTCACTGAAGCTTCCATTGAGTAGTGGAAACTCATATCCCAAGATAAATTTGATGGTCTGATCCAGAGCGTGCTTTGCAGAGTGGAAGAACTCATCCGTGTGCAGGGAGGACATACTCACTGCTACAGACTGATAGTCATAATCGTGCTATAAAGATTTTCACCGTTTGTTCCTTCAGGATGTGCACTTACGAGAGAAGCGGATTTTTTTGGAATTTTTTTTGTAACTTTCAAAATTTTTCTTGCTTTCAGAATTAATTATGTTTATTTTGCTAATAAGGTACTGGACAAACCTCTGTGGGTCTACTGTAAGAAGTCATTATAATAAACTTTATAATATTTCAAGGCGTGTATGTATTTATACGATGACTTCGTTCACAGACGTATGATCATGGCTAGCGTGTGGTACAACGGCCAACGGTGGAAATCATTATTGTATAATACACTAACCAATCTTTCTTTCCCTACTGCCTTTATCCCGCATTGTGCGCAGGGTCGACAGGGTTAAGTACAGATTTGGTATGGTTAATTTTAAGGGGTGGCCGGATGCCCTTTCTGCCGCCACCCGATACCCCCTGGGACGGAAGTAGTGTACCCCAGCTGTCTGTGTCTAGTGTAAATCGTGAAATAGTGTGAATGTGTTTCGGATGTCTGCAAGTCGTGTAAATGAGGCGGGACGTGGGGACCAGCCGGGTATTCACCATGTGGAAAACCGCCTAAAAACTACATCCAGGCTGGCCGGTACACCGGCCGTCGTCGTTAATCCGCCGGGCGAATTGGATCCGGGGCCGGCTCCCCTACCCGAGTCCAGGAAGCAGCGCGTTAGCGCTCTCGGCTACCCTGGCGTGTTATAATACAGTAACCGATCTGCACCGTTAAATGACGGAACATTCATGCAAGTAGTATTACGTGATTGTTGCTCCAAGTCTGGCCGCTGGTGGCCGAGCGGTTGTAGGCGCTTCAGTCTGGAACCGCGCGACCGCTACGGTCGCAGGTCGAATCTCCTGCCTCGACATGGATGTGTGTGATGTCCTAAGGTTGTAAGATGTATACATTGCCAGCGATGGGCGAGGCATGACAGAATCTCTGACCAGAGAGTAGTTTATCGTTAGCTGTTGCTAGTCTGCGCTTGACCGCGCGAGTCGATAGTAGTAGTAGCGAGTGAGTAGTAGTAGCGAGCAGTCTGCAGTAGTCGACAGTAGTCGGCGCGTGCCTGCGCGTGTCGGCAGTCTGCTCTGGTCGAGACTTTGGAGGATGAGTATTATTGTAGAAGGTAAAGAAGCTGCCTTGCGCATATCTAGTAATGTATATTAACTGTCATTAATTTCTTTTAAAAAAATGTCCCAATAATAATTTTTATAATATAAAGTAATTTTTTAAAGAAAAACATTCATTTCAATTTAAAGAAAATTTCCAATGCATGATCATTCCTTCCAAGAATCAAAAAAAAAAAAAAAAAAAAAAAAGAATAGGCCAGCATTGCACGAAGCTGTGGCGAAAAATTTTAACGTAAGAGCAGATATATTCGCAGTTTTTATTGAGGTAAGAATTTTTCCTTTTTTTATTCAGAATACAGGGCCGAGGCGCAGCGCTTGCTGTCGTCATAAAATTTACCAGGTTATTGAATTTTTTTGTATTATTTCCGGGTTTAGGAATCGAATTTTGTGGTTACGTTAAATGTGAATGCATTTCTGCACGGAGTTTAAAAATGGGAACCAATTTTGTTCAGAGGTTACAATATTTAAAATTCATTTAATTATTGTTCTGTGCGGAGGTTACACTTGGTTCTTGGTTTCTCTTATAAAAAATATTTTTTGTGGGCAGGTTACACATGGTTTATGGTTTCTCTAATAAAATATTTTTGTGGGGAGGTTACAAGGTTAGTTAGGTTTAAGTAGTTCTAAGTTCTAGGTGACTGATGACCTTAGATGTTAAGTCCCATGGTGCTCAGAGCCATTTTTTGTTGCTCCAAATTACGAAAATATTATCAGGCCATAGTGTTGCTTAAGCAAATTACGTAGTACGTAAAAATCGCTCACTGTGTCAGCCTTCGGTTATGTTCCGACTGGCCGTCTGCTGCTTAAAAGGCAGTACAATGAGCGATCTATGATCGTGAGGCGTGTCATCACCATGTCGACAATCCGTCCAGCCGTTATTGCCGGTAGATGAATCCTGACGATGCCACTGCTTCTTTCTTCAAGCAGCTCCTCATTTCGTCTCGCGAGACCGGCTGCACCCCGTCGCAAACGTCCTACCTCAGAAAAATCAGAGAAGGTACCGAGGGTCGAAACCGCATCTTTCCGGAACGAAGGTAGCGAAGCTAAACATTCGACTACGGAGGCGGTTATGTTAAAATTTGAATGTTGCTTTTAACTTAACGGAGAAGTTAAACATGTTCTCGAAAGTGTAATTAAGAAACTTCAGCTTCTTTTCGTGACTAATCTCATTGTACAGAGAAAAAGAGAAAGTTTCACCTAGTACGATATGATCTGCTGTAGAATCACTTCAGACACTATGACAAAAGACCGTTTTTTTTTGCCGCATTTTTGTTGCGGGGCTGCCTGAAATAAATGAGGCTTGCCTGGGTACAAAGGCGAGCGGCGGGCAGGCCAGATGAGGCTGCGTGCAGCCCGCCACGCACCGCGCACACGCACAACAGCACGCACGCCGGTCGCTCAGCACTACAAAAGGGAGTGCGCTGCGCCCCCTGCCTTGGGCTGGGTGAGTCACGCCAGCCAGTCTGCCGCGTCGCGCGTCAGCTGATCGCTGGATCTCCCACCCTGACTGGGGAATTGGCCACCCGCACTGCACCACACCGACCTTGTGGCCAGCGCCAGGCATCTGGCGAAATGGCCAGTTTACACAACGACACTGGCTCCCGAAAACAAAAGAATTCATAACTGTGCTGGCGGCCATTGGCCATGGGCTGCGTGCGGTTCCGCTTGCCCCGGCTAGTAGCTATGCGCGGGTTGACGTTTACATGGGCCATATTTTACGGCAATTTTTGGCCGTAGTATCATTACCGCCAACATTGCTGCGATGCGGATGCAGCAGACGGCAATTTTGTAATATGGCCGAGCAACATTGCTGACGTTGCAGGTTTTTGCTGATAATTGCCGAGGGGCTGCTGGTGTTGTCCACCAAGGGTAGGGTGTCTATTTCATTTTCATTGAAAAAGGGGACACTTAAAATAAATTAGAGAAAAACCTGGGACAATGAAGAAAAAAACGGGACATAAATATTGTATTGACTAAATTTAATACACATACAAGTTTACCTTTACAACGTACACTCTGATGATCCCAAATCACTTTTTACAATTATTCTGCTACACTATCACCGTACTTTTCACTTTTATGTACTTTATCAAGAAGTGCATTTTCGTTTGAAATTGTATCATAAAAGTCAGTACACGATACACCATTAAAGCGTGTTTTGACAATGAGCAAGGCCCTCACTGTTTCAACTTTCATTCTGTTTTTTTTTTTTTTTTTTTTTTCATCTGACCACAAAGAGTTCACTAACGAAAACACACGTTCCACAGTAGCATTTGACCCAGGAATTGCCAGACAAAACTCCACCGAATGAATCATGTTTTTCATGATAATGTTTTTACTTTTGAAATAAGCAAATATTTTACACCACGTTGCACTAACACTTTCTTTGTCTCCTTCTTCACTTTTTATGAAGTTCCGTGCACATGAAAATTCGTCGAACAGTTCGTCTTCATCAACAGGAAAATTTGATACAATACTTTTAACAAAAACACAACAGTCCTGAATATCCTTCCACTGTAGCTGCTCCTTTTCAGTATTAACCCAGTCAAATGCTTTAAAAGGTGTGAGAAATGGTAAACACCATTCTTTAATATACTCAATGCAATAGTCATAGAAGATGTCAGCATAAATATGAAATTGTTCTACAGTAATTTCATTCTCTTCTTCCTGCCTATCCATTTCTGTTACTGATTTTAAGTTTACATAGTAGTCGCTCACGCATTTATTTGCTCTTTTCGTTTGATCACAGTTTCTCCACTAGCAGTGATAAAAGGAAACTCGCTTTTTATATTGCTGTTAAAATTACACTTTCTTGTGGCATAATGATACAGTGATTGCACAGTGCAAAACATTAACAGCGTGGTGCCGAAAGCCAGAGTGGTGTAGAGTATCTCTGGACCGAAAGGACGGATTCGGTGGATCGATTTAGAAGAGAAGAATCTTCGTTGTTATTCGTAACCTATAGTTCGTTTAAAATTACTTGCGACTTTTGACAGTTCGGTACATGTTTGGGGTAAGCTGAGAGTCATAACACGCTTCCTAGCCTAAATAATTGCGCAGTTAATAGCAAGTCAAACAACCAGTAGCGTGAAATACTCTAGCCAAGCGGAATCGTAAAACGGGACATTTGAGCGTCCCAAAAAAACTTTCGGGACAGCGGGACATTATGGTAAAAAACGGGACTGTCCCGGGAAAAACGGGACGAATGGACACCCTAACTAAGGGTCATATTACAAGGCAGTGTACACTGATGGAAAAAAATCACAACAGCAAGGAGTAGTTGTGAGACACATAAAAATTGGTAGGCGTTTTTCTACATCTGAATGTCGATGTCTATTCAAATTTCGCGCCACTGGCATAAGAGTGGCACTAGTAGCGCCACTACGAATCAGATATGCTATAAATACACGGTGTAACGGTCGTAAGTGTTAGTTATCGTTGAGACTGGAAGTGGTGAGCAAATGTTAGTCAAGACTACCTTCATCCGACGTCACTGAGTTTGAACGACGTCGTGTAAAAGGCTACCAGAATCTAGATGTTCCTTCTGCGGGTCTGCCGCAGTGGCCGAACGGTTCTAGGCACTTAAGTCCGGAACTGCGCGACTACTACGGTCGCAGGTTCGAATCCTGCCCCGGGCATGGATGTGTGTGATGTCCTTAGGTTAGTTAGGTTGAAGTAATTCTAAGTTCTAGGGGACTGATGAGCTCAGATGTTAAGTCCCATAGTGCTCAGAGCCATTTGAACCATTTTTCCTCCTGCGGTATTGCAAAAAGACTTGGCATGAAAGTAGCCACTGTACTTGCACAAGATTCCCGGCAGTGCTGGTCGCGAAAGTATACGCTCGCAATAAGTCTGGGCTCCGGACGGTCACTTGACACAACCGAGACGTAAGACCATCGCGTTCGGCGTATGGCTCTGGCGCATCGTACTGCATCTGCAGCAGTTCCAGCAGCAGTCGGCACCACAGTGACACAACGAACTGTTACAAATCTGCTTGCTTCAAGGACAGCTCCAAACCAGACGCCCTGTAGCGTGCATTCCGTTTCCAAACCAACGCCATATGCGACTTGTGTCAATGATGGCCGTGTGTTGGCTTGAAAGAGACTAGTTGTGAACTTGCAACGAACCTGTCCGTGAGCTACATGCACTGGATCTATGCGTGGAAAATTGTTGGATGTGAGGTCCGCCAGTTATGCAAAACACCGTTTTTTCTCAGTACACAAACATGTTTCGGCACCATTGTGCCATCAGTTCACACTGTGTTTTGGTGAAGTGAAAAGGATCTTACATCTGTTTTGCTAGGCATATATGTTCGCGGGATTTCAGTGATGGTCTTCTTGTTCCTCTTCTTTCTATGCTAAAGCCTGTTTCCTTCAGTACCGCCCCCCCCCCCCCTCCTCCCAGGCTACCCTGCCGTTGTCGCTCCATCATTTCCTCCGACGGCCGATATTTCTTTTACTAGGAAGTGCTTTATTTCATACGATTTTCCCGTTCACCCACCCTGTCTACGTGTCCGTTCTATTCAAGCTTCCTCATTGTACGCACTCGGTAATGGAGTACACTTTACATCATTTTCTATTGCTTACACTTCTCTATCTCTCAGTGTTTTCCCCTTGTAATCCTTCGCAGAATTTTCATTTCTGTGGTTTCCAAAGTCTCTTTGTTTTTGATATTTCCAGTCTTCCCTCAGTTGTGTGTGTTGTAACTGGTCTCACTGTTGCTTTATGTATCCATCCCTTTGTATCTTCTCCGATATCATTGTTTTTCCAAATAGCATCAATGATGGTTACTACAAGAACAAGCAGTTGCATGTTGCTGCACTTGAGGTAGCCCTAAGCGAGCTATACGTTGATGGTTCAAGATGTCGGAACTGAAGAGCAAATACATTCAGTTAGAAACGCATTCACAAATAAATTACGAAAAAAATACAAGAAACTATGACATCTGGCTGTTGAACAGAAAACGTTTCCTGCAGAGACTAATACGAGTCCGCACTTGCCAAAAAACGCAATGTGATTCGTAGTTTCAGTTCTGGCAACAATGCTCCACACGTTACGGTATCCTTCTACCTTGTAGGATAATTAACTCTATCAAGAAGTATAACATTCACAGACGGCTGAAATAACTTCCCGGGTCTTCCACAACAATTTCTTTTAGCAGGATCGCCTGAGCAACCGAGTTGACGCCTTTGTTTTTGTACAACCAGCGGATCCACGCACGTCTCTTATTTCTATCTTTATGCCTCGATTTGTTAGAGATACGTATTAACTCCGCTACTATCCGTGCAGAAGCCAGAAGTTTCATTTCAGAGACGACTTCAGCATTCACACAACGTCGAGACTAAGTGTACTCTGGTGTCGTGTCTATTCATGCACGAGACCAATTTCCCGAAACTGGCTTCATGAAATATTCATACTACAGCTTCCAGTATTCACCATGGCGAGTTAGCTGTAAGTACGCCTACATGCTGCCTATGTTTTGATATATACTGTACCTGAGAGTGGCCGCAAGGCCGAAATTGACCAGTCATGGAAACATGAAGTAAATAAAAACACTAACAAACCAGCCGAATTGGTACCATGTCTTTAAACTTTAGTAAATTCATCGCTGTGATACCCCATATATATAAAGAAAATGATCAAGCTAGCTGCGGTTGTGGTGTGAATTTGCAGTGTGCGGTCTTGCGTTATCCCCCTGGAATACGCCATTTCATAGCGTAGTCGTGAATATTACGACAGGAGTTTTTACCATTCTGGCCATATATTGGCCAGCATTGAGCCTCGCTTGAACAATTAATAAATCAGTTCTTTTTATAAAAAAATGGTTCAAATGGCTCTGAGCACTATGGGTCTTAACTTCTGAGGTCATCAGTCCCCTAGAAGTTAGAACTACTTAAACCTAACTAACCTACGGACATCACACACATCCATGCTCGAGGTAGGATTCAAACCTGCGACCGTAGCGGTCGCGCGGTTCCAGACTAAAGCGCCTAGAACCGCTCGGCCACTGCGGGCGGAGTTATTTTTATATTCATTCCAGTTACAGACCTCTATATTTTATATCTGGTGATTAATGTCCGTCTATGATGACTATCTTCAAATCCGAGTATAAACAACTTTCCAATCCGGATTTCTGTACTGAGATCCGAAGATGGTGACGTGTCTTTAAATACCAGTGGTAATGTAGAGGGCATTTTTTTGAATGTGTTGTAAGTAAACATCTGGCAACACTGCTAAATGATCTTTCCACATTCTCTTTTTGGATATTTTTAGTCACATGAACGGGAGGACTTGATTATGACAGTTTGCCTTGTTACACAAATGCTCAAAAACAGTCTATCTGCACTTCGTTAACTCGTAAATATTCAGTATGTCCTTGTAATGTTTCAGCCACGGATTCTTGCAAACTTATCTTCAACAAAATGTTGCTACGGTAGTATAACTTGTCATGAACACTAGCTATTTGTTTTCATGTTTGTAGCGACTTTATACAACAAACACGCAAGAACTCACAGAAACGCCATAAAATCCGCGTAATGGACATTTCAGGAACAAGACGTAAGGAATAAATAGGCCATGGTAAAGACGTCAGCGATATGATTACTTTTCTATGTCTCTCTAAAGTATCCGCAATCTACTAACTTGGAATGCAATCGCCTCGTGATTTTCACAAAATGCGTCGTAATCTATGATCTTGTGTCATCGAAAACTGAAAAAAAAACAAGATTTTTCTATCACATCATATCAGTACTTTAAGCAGACGTACAGAATAGCAATTCCGTTGTGCACCGTTCCCCCACTATATGCCAAAGGACGTCAGTTGTGTACGCCACGACGAAAATAAAACGGAATACACCTGGTAATGATAGTATGACAATATAAACTTTTATTGGATTTCAAATAAAGACACTGAGGCATAAAAGCAATGTCATTTGTATCTTATCCACGCAGTCGCAGCCTGCGAATAAACAGTCCGTTGGGGCCAAATATTTTAGCAGGATTAATATAGCAACTAGAGTCGTAAGTGGAAGTTTCATTCTTACTGTGCTTCTTCTAAATTCACTTCTGCGCCCATCTTGGGTAATAATTAACGACTTTGAGGAATCGCATTCAGTAAAATTCTGTTTATTGTGCTATACTCAAGACGTGAATAAACGCTGTAACACTTTTGTCGGAATGGTTTCTGCGTTATTGTAAAATACAGATGACGTTGAAAATGTGTGAATTCAGATGAGGTAGAGACAAACATTATAACCGAAAAATGTACAAAAACGTCGTGCTTAATACCACATTAGATTGTGCGTATATTTGAAGAAACCACAAAACGAAAGTCATGAATCAAATCTATAAACACTTCAGCCCAATCTCTGAGCTCGAAAGTATGAAATCCTGCCCAAGACATTTCGTAATGATGCTTAGCCGATAAAAAAAGTATAGCAGTGCTTTTGCATGCAGTGCATTTGTTTATTAACACGACAAAACAACGCACACAGTAATGATAATTTCAGTTGAACATAAACTGAAAACGTGTTACTCATTAGCAGGCATCACAATTTCAACCCACTTTCGATCGCGAAAAATAAACATACACACCGAAGTCTGAAAGTGGTAGCATTCAGCCGAAATTTTTGAGGGCCGAGTGGCAGTACCTTACACTCCACAACACGCAAAGAGTAAAAGCAACTCAAATTCAAGTAAGTTGATTGACAGGCCGAAAATTCATTTGATGCAGCCCGCCACGAATTCGTCTCCTATGCCAACCTCTTCATCTCAGGGTAGCACTTGCAACCTACGTCCTCAATTATTATCTGGAAGTATTCCAATCTCTGTCATTTTCTACAATTTTTTCTCTCCACAGATAACCATGGAAGTTATTCCATGATGTCTTAACAGTTGTCCTATCATCCTGTCGCTTCTTCTTGTTTGTTTTTTCCATTTATGTTTTTTCCGTATATTCCTTTCCTCGCCGATTCTGAGAAGAACTTCCTTATTCCTTACCTTACCAGTCCATCTAATTTTCAACGTTCTTCTGTAGCACCTCATCTCAATGCAGACCTGCAGACGTAACTATAGAACGTGCGAGGTGGCGCAGGGGTTAGCATACTGGACTCGTATTCTGGAGGACGACGGTTCAAACCCGCGCCCGGCCATCCTTATCCTAAACCGCGTCAGGCAAATGCCGGGATGGTTCCTTTGAAAGGACACGGCCACTTCCTTTCACATTCTTCCCTAATCCAATGACCTCGCTGTTTGGTCCCCTCCCCCAAATCAGACAACCATAATTATAAGTGGAACTAAGGTACACGTTCTTGTGTACTTTCAGTGAAAATGAATCTCAATTCCATACATGTTCATACGTCTTTGCAAAATCTTATTTTGTGCAGGATCCACGTGCTATCGAGCGTAAACGCTGAAACATATCTAGGTCAAAGTATTAATTTTATTTTTGATTCCTAACGAAACGTGTTTCACCTCATTGTTTTCGGCATCTTCTGTCAGCACTTCTGGACTAATACTTCATAACAGGTACTATTACACTGGATTACACTAAATTGCTTCTCTGATCTTGCCTGCAAACATTAACATAAAAAACAGGTATTGTTCAAAGGGTAGTCTCAAAGTCTTTCACGAAATGCTATGTGTCACAAATAACCTAAGGAAATAATGTTTGCTAATATAAAGTCTAATGACCACATAAGTTTTCCTTTACATGCTGTGAACTGGTAAGCTTAAGTTTGTTTCCTGAAGAGATATCTTGCTCTTGTGTGAATCTGTATCTGATTGGGGTAACAGCATACGTTAAGCACATACAAGTAATGACAGCAGGAATGATAAAACGATGTAGATTTGTGACGTGCAAATGTTTAGGGCCTAAATATCTAAACCGGTAGTCGTTTGAAAAATGTGTTTTTCTTGCGAAAACTCAACAAAACTAAGGAATATGGTACTGCAGACAACACCTTTACCCCACTTCACCAGTGATGACGATGATACGACAAGACTAATCAGACTGTTCACAGCACCATATAAGCACTGCTTGTTCACAGGATGAATCATTACATACAGCATAATTAAATATTTACACTGGTATCCTAGTTGTGTTCTTCAGAGTATAGATGTTAATTAGGAACTAGTGTGTCACTGGACCCTGTAGTTCGTCATGATAGATGTAACATCATCCCAGTTTGCTAACATAGGATTTATTTGGGTCCCATCTCTGAGACTGCAACAGTTCCAGCTAAACATAAAAGAATAACAAGCACATCATCATGATCGACAGATTTCTACTAGTGATCATAATGGACGTTACACTATACATAATAACGATCTTTTCACACTACACACATTTAATTTGAAATATTTTAATTAATGTCATAGTTAATTGTTTTCTGTAAAATTCATAACTGATACTCTCTCATTCATTGCTTCTACATTGTCTCTAGCGTACAACGCATTAATTCACTGTGTCGTTGTTATTAGTGTGGCAAAATCTTTATTGCAGGTTTACTTTCTTAATGTGCCAGTATACATGCAAAATGTATATGATTTAAATCTTTAGCTGATGGTGTGTATCTGAACAACTGTATAAGATCTTCGGTTACCCTTTTAGAACCGCTGTGTCTTTAAGTGCACTGCTCAGTCAGCTGACATGACTATTATAAGAGTGACAGTCTAACCTCCATATTTACAAGGGCAGTGCTATTTGAGTGTATTTAAATTAGTGTGTTACAATTATCAACAAGGTGCCAAATTCCACTTCATTTTTGCAAGTTTCGGACCACTCACCTGTTATGTATCGAACGTAGTCCATATCCGCTGGTTACATGTGATTTGTGTACTGAAAGATCATCGTGCTACTTACAGGAAATAATGTTAGGGTGTCAAACCTCTCACGAGTCCTCACTCTGAGAATATTTTCAAAAGTCGTTTACTTATAATGCATGATAGCTAAAGATAATGACAGACCAAGTCTTCCAATAAAACTTTTGTAATAGATAGCGATTAACTTCCTTTGTAGCAGGTTTCATAAAATCAAATTTGCTCACACTTTCAAATCAGAAAAACTATAATAGTAGTAAACATTAACAGTGAACTAGTGCAGAGTAGAACATTACTAAAGTTTGTTTCCTACTTTTGTGTCAGTAAAAAACAACTATACTACCATGATCTCAGTGTGTAAATCACAATTTTGCAAAACAGCTTTATCCTTATCAAGAATAATTTTTCTGTGAAATCATTGCCTAGAAACTGCTTTATGTACTTCACAAAACATTTGATTCAGCGTTAATCGTTTGAACTACATACTGAATTCAGCTTGTTATTCTCTTTCCTATTCAGCTACCGAGCTTTAGATATTTGAGCAAAAATGTTGATTCAAAACAGCAGTAATACTTTCTGTGAGATTTTATCTTTGAATAGCTTCCAGTCTCTCTCCAAACATGTAAAAATTAAAAAGTTCCTCATGATAGTCACAAAATTGTATTCATGGTACACATATTTTGATATGGGATTTAAAAGGTTGGGCAAGAAGGTGAAGGAATACGAAATCAGAAGACAGTAGCTATGCATAAATTGCATTTGAGCAATATTTATTTATAACTTGGTTGCTGGGCATTGTAAAAAATACAAATATACTAACATTATTGGAAGACAATAATCAATACTATAGAAAATTAAAGCTTCGAAAGACATCACAGCTGTAGTATTATTAATCCTAAAATATCACATATATGAAAGGCACTGGTGGTAGGTACTGACATGAAATATACGCTTGCATCTAATCTTCATGTCGCAAAAATGTCTCTTTTGATGCTATACTCATCGTAAACACTTAAAAAATATATATATCAAAAATATCTTTCTAACTGAGCAAGTATTCTGTCGTGCAGAGAACTCCTCTGAGACGGTTATTCCTCTGCTGTTGGGATCACGGTCGATTAACGCTTAAAAGGAGTGGACGCTGAGAGTTTCTTGCGAAGACGACGGCGTCGACAAGAGCGTCGCGGCGGCGGGCACTTGCTGCTCGGCCGCCAGTCCCTGCGACTCGTGGCTGCCGTCGAGCAGGAGGATGTCGGCGTCGGGCGTGACCCAGCAGAGGCCGCCCTGCGACGTGGTCAGGAAACTCGCCGGCACCGCCACGTCTCCGACCTGCCCCTGCGTAGCCGCCACTTGGCGCAGGCGCACGCGGCCGTCGCACCACACCGCGATGGCAGCGCCGCTGCCGGCGGCTGCGGCGCCGGCGCGAAGCTCTTCCGCCAGGCGCTGCTCCAGGGCTTCGTTGGCCGCGTTCTGATCAGCTGGCGACTCCTCCTCTTCGAAAGCTTGCGGACACGGCGACCTTCTCGACGATTTGCGGCAGTGCTTGTGCACCATCTCCAGCACCGGCTTCAGCATCTGGAAGAAACGAAACGCGAATCGTAAGACACAAGTTCAAATGTGCCCTGCCTAAACAGGCATAGGCAGTCTGCACACGTAACACAAACAAACAAAAGAAAAAAGTGAAAATGTTTCAAGTGAAGAAAAACTGATTTTTATGCTGTCTTCTAGAACGTCTTTAGCAATCTTGTACCGCGATTAAATCGAGGAAGCGCTTGCTTCAAAAATTATCCAAAGTAATCACGATGTAAACAAATTAACTCATGTTTCGTTTCAGAGGTAATTACAAAATCGATATATTGAAGAAGTAGATAAATACAAGTTATAGCTACTACAGCGAAAAGAATGTGGTATGGAAAGATAGTAGCAACCATTGAGTGATTTTGTATCAGCGTTACTTCACGTCGCGAAAATTCTGAACTACAAAATAGTTGAAGCAAATAGTAGAAAACGTATGCCGAAAAGAGGACCTATACAAGTACAAAACTACAAAATAGTTGAAGCAATAGTAGAAAACGTATACCGAAAAGAGGACCTATACAAGTACGACAAATTAATCTCCTTCTAATTGGCGCATTGTAATTGAAATGAAACTGGAGCAGTTTAATTAAACAACAGCATTTCGAAGTTCAACAGGAAAACAAAGGTTTAAAAAAAAGCCATTTAATATAGCAGGAGCTATTGAAAAAGAACTAGAAACCTGAGACACGAAAGGTACTTAGAAGGCAAGATATATATGATGGAAGCTGTACACACCTTCTT
Source organism: Schistocerca cancellata (assembly GCF_023864275.1). Taxonomy (NCBI): domain Eukaryota; kingdom Metazoa; phylum Arthropoda; class Insecta; order Orthoptera; family Acrididae; genus Schistocerca; species Schistocerca cancellata. The sequence goes on along the minus strand of NC_064627.1, from coordinate 324,999,753 downwards.
GATACGATGCACTTTGCGCGCCAGAGTCAGGCTGAACTTGCAAGACGTGGGCGTAGCCGGCGCCGCAGCGGAGGCTGCGCCGGTAGCAGAGACGACTGGAACTGCTGACATGCTGACGGTGACGTAAGTAGTGGCACCGAAATGTGGCAAAGTAGACACGTGAGCTTGCGAGTAACACGGTTCCAACAGCACGGCCGTGGAGCGACTGAGTGGTGCGCACGTGGCCGCGGTCCCCTTTTATAGGCGGCGTGACGTCACGCGTCGGCGGCGGCGCTCCGGGGTGGAGGTGGTGGGTGTCGTGTGGCAGGTGTGTGCTACCGAGGGTTGCTGGGCCCGGCCGTGGGAACGAACGCGTTCCCACACGCCGAGCGCCGCCGAGCGGCAGATGGTCCCTGCTCGCAACACCTGCCGCCCGCCTGCCACCGCCACCGCCGGGGCCAGCGCTTGTTGCTTTGCTTCGCTTCGCTCCTCTCCTCTGCCCTGCCCTGCCCTGCTCACAATCTGTGCCCAGCCTCCTCTTACCCGCCTGCCCCCCCTTCCACAGCGCTTCGTCACCGCGGATAACGGCGAGGGGGACAGGGAAACGAAAGCGCGAGATGTGTTCTTCTTTAAGGGGTGCCTTGCAGTTTGTGGCGCGCTCCTCGTTCCCCCACCCCTCTGCTCTTCTTACGGCGGGGTTGCAAGTCGCATCTTGTCCCGCAAGCGCATCGGCCACCTGCTTCTTTGGCAGCTCCTGTTCTGGAGAATAGGCGTCAGTCTGCAATAAATTAAACGCATATCGCTCTCACTCTTTCCTAGATAAATTAGCACATTTGAGGTTGAAAAACAAACAGTGGTTTTGTACCGCTAACATTTCAATACGAAGATTATCACACGCCACTCGTGGAAAATGTGTCATGTCTTTACCACAGCACGTTCCAGGACCACATTACCCCATTTAATGAACAAAGGAAGACCATACGGACTATCAGACCAATTGTGTGATTGGATTGAAGAGTTCCTAGACAACAGAACGCAGCATATCATTCTCAATGGAGAGAAGTCTTCCGAAATAAGAGTGATTTCAGGTGTGCCGCAGGGGAGTGTTGGACTGAGGCTTTTTGCGGATGATGCTGTGGTATATCGAGAGGTTGTAACAATGAAAAATTGTACTGAAATGCAGGAGGATCTGTAGCGAATTGACGTATGGTGCAGGGAATGGCAATTGAATCTCAATGTAGACAAGTGTAATGTGCCGCGAATACACAGAAAGAGAGATCCATTATCATTTAGCTACAATATAGCAGGTCACCAACTGGAAGCAGTTAATTCCATAAATTATCTGGGAGTACGCATTAGGAGTGATTTAAAATGGAATGATCATATAAAGTTGATCGTCGGTAAAGCAGATGCCAGACTGAGATTCATCGGAAGAATCCTAAGGAAATGCAATCCGAAAACAAAGGAAGTAGGTTACAGTACGCTTGTTCGCCTACTGCTTGAATACTGCTCAGCAGTGTGGGATCTGTACCAGATAGGGTTGATAGAAGAGATAGAGAAGATCCAACGGAGAGCAGCGCGCTTCGTTACAGGATCATTTAGTAATCGAGAAAGCGTTACGGAGATGATAGATAAACTCCAGTGGAAGACTCTGCAGGAGAGACGCTCAGTAGCTCTGTACGGGCTTTTGTTGAAGTTTCGAGAACATACCTTCACCGAAGAGTCAAGCAATATATTGCTCCCTCCTACGTATATCTCGAGAAGAGACCATGAGGATAAAATCAGAGAGATTAGAGCCCACACAGAGGCATACCGACAAACCTTCTTTCCACGAACAATACGAGACTGGAATAGAAGGGAGAACCGATAGAGGTACTCAAGGTACCCTCCGCCACACACCGTCAAGTGGCTTGCGGAGTATGGATGTAGATTAGATGTAGATTATCAAGTTCTATAATATAAGGGAACACAAATTACGAATACTTCATTTTACTACACTCGCTGATACGTACTGTATGTGAATCTGTCTATATTGCCCCTTGTATTACATTTGTTAAAGTTAATTTGCCAGTAGAAACCTCAAAAGTAAAAAGCAAGCACCAAACATGCACTGTCAAACACGTTAAAATTCTTCCCTGTACACTCACATAAAGCTCAGTTATTAGCCAACGCAAAATTTTCAGTGAAAAACCATAAAACCGATAAAAATCTATCTGCATCACACACAAGCTGTGGTGTCAAAAGATACGACTGGACATCGATTTATGGCCTCCCACTTTCTCTCCTCCCCCAAAAGAATACCCCAGTAACCACTTTAACAGGGAAGAGTGAACAAAATGTTTCTGTTTTATCTTTTAAGTCACAATTTTCTGTGTACATAAATACATGACACTCAGCACAACATGCTTTAAATGTGATGTAAAATGTTAAATTAAACTGGTAGCAGGGAATAAAAATAATTAAAGTCAACTGCCCTCACTTACCAATGGTTCTTCTGTCATGTTACGTGGATATCACAGCCCCCCATGTTTTGATAAATAAATCACACATTTTCCACAACTGGTGCTTAATATTTTCAGTACTGATTCGTGATACATTGTACGGTGGCTTCACAACAGACAATCTACTAATATTTATTTAGTTCGAAATGGTTTTTAAGTTATTGGGCCATTGTCAGTAAACAACTGACCAACGTCCACAACAGACAATAATGTGTAGCAAACCAAACATTAGAAACAAAATACTGCCAATGTACACACGAAATCTTTGAGATGAGAAATCTCAAATTGAACACCTATCACTCGTGTCATGCACCACACATGTTAAATTACAGTTTTCGAGATGCATAACATTAAACACAGTACATAAAGGAAAGGCATAAAATTAAAATTTGCAGATTGTATGAATGTAATATTAAAGGTTATGGATGTATTTTACTAAGAATATTCTGTCTTCGGTCGCAACATTTTTAATTACTGTCCAAAGCATTTTGCAGCTACGACTCCGTTTTCATGGACTGTTTGGATATAAGGGCGTTACATCGGCTTCAGTTTTTCGCTTAAAAGTAACAGAACGACACAGTTGTCAGATTTAACGAGAAAAAATGTCACAGGCCAGATTACAGAGAGAGATAAAGTACTGTAATACATTACCTGTGTCTGACCACATAAGATTCGTCTTCTGCAGTGGTGAAAACTTCCACATTCATATTTATATTTTGAACTGTTTAGAATGTTTATGACAGTACAGCATGAGTCAAATGATTTCATATCTAACCTTTGTCTCAGTGATGTGCTGGAGTATGGAATATCGTACTATTTACTTTTACAAAGACTGATGAAATAAAAGAGAATAGTTATTTAGAGGAGCGACATTAACAAATTTTGTTTGACATTCTTCCGTATCATCTCAAGATTTGGTCGCCATTTGATTCACCCCTTACTGAGTCTAAGTTTTCAGCACTGATAGATAATTTGGGCAAACTTGTTTGGCAAAATAAGTTAATTTCCTGGTCTGTTTGTTTCTGAGCTGTGAAACGAGGTTCAGAAACGTAAACCATTTCTGTTGTATATTTTATCCCCAGTTTTGCAATTTAGTTTCATGGCTATTCAGCTTTACCCCACGAAATACTGGAATACTTTTTTATAAATATCCACTAAGAAGAATCGACATGCAGTTCTTGAAACTGGAGATCACTGGCGTAGCACTCCGTCTTTCCGGCCTATAAGCCAAATAATCAAGTGCACTGTCGAAAATTTTTTAATGGCCAACTTAGCTGGAATATACAGACTGTGAATAAAAATTACCAGCGATGGAAATCTAAACAAGTAAAAGGTGGTTTACACTACGACACATAGCTAGAGATTTTTTTTTTTTTTTTTTTTTTGCTTATGTTACGTGGGGAATCTGAGAAGTAAGGCCTCTGATTCCTTTATGTGAAAACTATCAAAGCTTTTAAAACAAACCAACGTTATTAATATTATACATTTTTATTCTTCACGTCTACATAATTATTTCTCAACATATTCACCCTGGCGACGAACACGTTTTGCCCTCGAGGGACCAGTTTGCTGGTACCATCTTTGTAGAATGTTTGTTCACGGAGCAACAAACTCGCCTCTGCTTCCACCGATTCATCACTATAAAAGTAAAGTCCTCCAAGGTGGTCTTTAAGTTTTGGAAACAGGTGAAAATCGGATGGGGCCAAGTTGGGGCTGTATGGAGGGTGATCAGTGACAATGAACCCTAGGCGTCGGATTGATGCAGATGCTGTAGTGCTCACATGTGGTCCGGCACTGTCATGCTCGGGCGAATTCCAAGAGTTCGAAATTCGATTACAACGTAGGCCCTATTCAAACGGGGATACTTAAGTCTCCGAGCGACTGAGATACTCTGTAACCAAGAGACCTGGCGTGTGTTATGAGGTGGGGTCGTCCAGACAGGCACACTACAGTATCGGCGTCCCAGAGTCGCCGCGACTTGGATAGTATGCGACCCGCAGTGGTTGTCGCCGAGTCTCCCAGTCTCTCAGTTGCATTCGTACATCTGGGTTGCGCAATGTGCGAACACATGTTTAGAAACTCGTGAGAGAAGTATAGAAATATCCGGAACTATAAAATTACAAATTGGGTGGGTATCAAGGAAGGAGGTGACGGAGAAGAGCATGTCACAAAGTAGCCAAGGAGGTTAATCTATCACGTAAGTTCATTATCAGTAATTAAAATTTTTGACGTAAAATAAATACGCCCTACTCACTATGCTTTAAGATCCATTTTATTGGAAAACTGATCACCCATTTATAAACACACACTATACAATAAATGTAATAAATACATAACTAAAACGTTTTTAATTACGTATTAATACGTTAAGTACAAAAATTCATTTATAAGTTTTACAGAAATATACATTACACATAAATTTTTTAAAGAAAGACAATTAGTCTAGATCCTGATTATTGTTAACGCAGTACTTCCACTGCCATGGGAAGGAAGCAGGAGGTGTCAGGACCTAGCTGGCTAAATAATTCCTTGCTTCATAAGCAGAAGAATGAGGGTGCAGTGCAATGTCTTTCCTTGGCTGTATTCTGACTGTTGGCATTTCGGAGTTGTTGCATTGTTGTTCACCACAACTGTATTGGAACCCTTCATGTTTTCGAATGAAATTATGCAGTATGCACACGGCTTTTATTATGTCAACACTCTTTCCGTAGTTGGAGAACGAATAGGACTGCTCAGGACTTGGAACTTCTGTGTCAGCGTTTCAAATGCGCGTTCCACAGATTTTCTCCTTCTGCTTAATCTATGACAATAAATTCTCTTCAGATTATCGAGTGTTCTTTGTGGGTACTGTCGCTTCATCTCCTACAAAGTAATAAACGAAATCATACTCATTTCATCATTTCGTAATCTCGAAGGAAATGGCAAGTTTAATCTCCCGTTTGTAATCCAGTGTTTGGTTGCTGAAGCACGAAACATCCCTCCATCACTATTTCTACATGCATAATCAATTTCAATGGTTGTGAATAAACCATCAGCGTCGCTGCATGCCAACAATATTATGGAGTTGTACGGTTCGTAAATGAAGTTTGTCGAACCCGTCCCAGGTAATTTTTCAATGCGGATATGTTTCACGTCCAGTGCATCCAAGCAATTAGGCAACTTGTAACCTACAATTTATATTGTTCTCAGTGTGAGGTTGAGTCCACAACTTTCTGACTTTTATCCTTCTGCACCAGCGATAATAATAATACCGTATATTAATATCATCATCACTAATAGAGTCACTAGACATTGTACTACTGGAGCCACGACACACAAAACAGCGCGCTACATACATCCTTTGTCCACACCCAACAAAATTTAATTTTCTATTCATACCGCAAGTGACTTGGCAATACAGGAGTCTCGTGTCATGCCCGTGTAAATGTGATCGGGTACTCGAGTCGCCCAGCCTCTCAGTCTATTGGTTGTCAGGTAGCTGGAGATCTGATTTGAGTATCCCCGTGTGAATAGGGCCGTAGTGTATATCACGCACAGGCGTAGTTACGATACACACAGCCGCGTTACACGCTACTGTTTGGAGTTGTCTAGTGGCCGAGGGCTGCAAAAATGTAGACGCGAAGAACAAAGATGAAGAATGTTTTTAACTGTGTTTTATTTAAAAACCTTTATGAGCTTCCACATAAAAAATTCGGAGGAATTGCTTTTCAGAACGCTCATACTACGCCGCATGAGACTTCTTTATCAATATTGAGGTAAAGAATGTCTACCGAGTGTTTATTCCCTATATTTCAGTAATTCTTTCCGTTACGCCCGCTTCATAGCTACGGGAATGAAAACAAACTAGAGGAAACTGAACATAACTACCACTTTGCTATCTCTGTTTGATAAATCGCTTATCTGTGTTGAGAACACTAGCGGTCTTGTTAGTCTCCTTTGAGGCACACCCAACTTTGCGGTCGGCTCTCACCTATGCCCATTATTTGCAAGGTACCTATCTGAAGAAGAACAAACTCTTCCTCTTTTTTCTGTTTATTTTTTTCTGTTTAGCATCATTTTTTATCTTCCTTAGATGCTTCAAAATTCGTGGATGTATGTTCGGTCTATGCAACTAATTGAAGGCAGTTTGTTTACTGCCATACGCGTTTCGCTTCTTTTATTTGTGAAGCATCTTATGTGGCCTATAATACATGTTTCTTTTTATACGCATGATAAACGTATTAAATGTACACTGAAGCGCCAAAGAAACTGGTGTAGATAGGTATACGTATTCAAACTATGGGACTTAACATCTGAGGTCATCAGTCCCCTAGACTTAGAACTACTTAAACCTAACTAACCTAAGGACATCACACACATCCATGCCCGAGGCAGGATTCGAACCTGCGACCGTAGCAGCAGCGCGGTTCTGGACTGAAGCGCCTAGAACCGCTCGGCCACATCGGCCGGCTATACGTATTCAAATATAGATATATGTAAATAGTCAAAATACGACGCTACGGATAGCAACGCCTATGTAACACAATAAGTGTCTGGCGCAGTTGTTACATCGGTTACTGCAGCTACAATGGCAGATTTAAGTGAGTTTGAAAGTGGTGTTATAGTCGGCGCACGAGTGACGGGATACAGCACCTCCGAGGTAGCGATGAAGTGGGGATGTTACCGTACGACCATTTCACGAGTGTACCGTGAATATCAGGAATCCTGCAAAACATCAAATCTCCGACATCGCTGCAGGCGGAAAAAGATCCTGCAACAACGGGACCAACAACGACTGAAGAGAATCGTTCAGCGTGACATAAGTGCAACCCTTCTGCAAACTGCTGCAGAGTTCAATGTTGGGCAATCAACAAGTGTCAGCGTGCGAACCATTCAACGAAACATCATCGATATGGGTTTTCGGGGTCGAAGGCCCACTCGTGTACCCTTGTTGACTGCACGACACAAATCTTTACGCCTCGCCCGGGCCAGTCAACACCGGCATTGGACTGTTGATGACCGGAAACATGTTGCCTGCTCGGACAGGTCTCGTTTCAAATTGTGTCGAGCGGATGGACGTGTACGGGTATGGAGACAAGCTCATGAATCCAGACACCTTGAGGCCAGCCGGAGTGGCCGTGCAGTTCTAGGCGCTACAGTCTGGAGCCGAGCGACCGCTACGGTTGCAGGTTCGAATCCTGCCTCGGGCATAGATGTGTGTGATGTCCTTAGGTTAGTTAGGTTTAATTAGTTCTGAGTTCTAGGCAACTGATGACCTCATAAGTTAAGTCGCATAGTGCTCAGAGCCATCCAGAGACCTTGAATGTCAGCAGGGGACTTTCCAAGCTGGTGGAAGTTCTGTAATGGTTTGGGCGTGTGCAGTTGGAGTGATATGGGACCCCTGATACGTCTAGATACGACTCTGACAGGTGACACGTACGTAAGCATCCTGTCTGATCACCTGCATCCATTCATGTCCATCGTGCACTCCGACAATTCCAGCAGGTCAATGCGATACTCCATACGCCCAGAATTACTAGAGAGTGGTTTTAAACACTTCCACTGGCCACCAAACTCCCCCAACATGAACATTATTGAGCATATCTGGGGTACCTTGCAAGGTGCTGTTCAGAAGAGATCTCCACCCCTGCATACTCTTACAGATATATGAACAGCCATGCAGGATTCATGGTGTAAAAGTTCCCTCCAGCACTTCTTCAGACATTAGTCGAGTCCATACCACTTCGCGTTGCGGCACTTCTGCGTACTCGCGGGGCCCCTACACAATATTAGGCAGGTGTAGCAGTTTCTTTGGCTCTGCAATGTATAAACTATTCCTATTGGCACTCTAGACAGTGTCAGGCTAAGGAATTGATAATTAATGTTTTAATATCCTGATTAAGTTGAACTCTACAGGAATAAAGAATTGCTCAGGCAAGTGAAGAATTTGTTAGGCTACCGCACTCTGAAATCAGCTTTGACTTTTCTTGTAATATGAGGATAGTAACTGTTCTGAAAGAACAGATACCAATAATGACCATGCATCTCCTCTAGAAAGAAATGATAATTAATCGAAACCCTCAGCTGCCAACAGGTATTGTTGATATACCTCAATGGGGGCAGCTGAAAATGTGTGCCCCGACCGGGACTCGAACCCGGGATCTCCTGCTTACATGGCAGACACTCTATCCATCTGGGCCACCGAGGGCAAATATCCTTTGGGTTAGGCAAATATCCTTAGGTTGTGTACTGTTGGGAATGTGGGTCTCACGGGAAGCGTGCAAGGGATAAGTCCCTGCAGTCGCGCTGTCCTCTGTGCTGTCGGTGGCTTAGATGGTTACAGCGTCTGCCATGTAAGTTGGAAATCCCGGGTACGCGTCGCGGTCGGGACACACACTTTCAGCTGTCCCCATTCAGGCATATCAACAACACCTGTTGGCAGCTGAGGGTTTCGATTAATTATCATTTTTTCTTGTAATATTTACGAACACTGCAGCAAACTAGAATCTGACTAGGACTTCATAGTTCCGCAACAGATGTTCCACACGCTGCAGCTGTCATTAAGCAGGCCATGAGGCAGCAGGACAGGATTGCCTGCGCGACTGTGCGGTATACTAGGTGAAAAAGCAGCTACCTGTGTGCGACGTAAGATGACCATCAGTTCCCACGGAAGGCTACCGTGCTCATTAGGCACACTGAGTGGTCTGCCGTGGCTGACTGGCCGTTTTCATGTGCAATGCACAAATCATGCCGTGAGGTCCGCATTTACTCCACCTCTCCGACGGCACATCGCTGGAGCCGTCGGCACACGAGACGAGGCAGTTAATGTTGACGTTCACGCACGCGGGTTTGGGATATCCGACGTCACGAGAGACAGCGCGAGGCCCACGAGAGAGACAGGCCGCGGCGCGTACGTCACAGCGCGCGCGACCCTACAGGTCTTACGAGTGCCAGCACCCATGTCCAGTGGGGAGTGAGTAACTTTCCAAATGACTTTAGTAACACTTGACTGCGTGTTTAAGTGCTTGGAAGTAGTCGATAGCACGCAACAAAATTAAGACCTTTATTGGGCAACTTTTTAATCAAATTCTGATTGCCTGTCGGCTCTGTGCGGAGCCGAGCGCTCACGACTTATGTCGGAGATGCTGACAAGTGGAACGTCACCAGTTCGTTGTAAGATCCGTATATCTCGTTGGCGACGAGACAGCTGCGTCGGCACACGGGGGGACGATCTGGTTGGCGTGATTTCGCGGTCTCCAGCGGCAGTTCTCTGCTTTATTTGGCTCGAAAACAACGCAACTCGACGGGCGTAAATTTCCTACATTACCTCTACTAAAACGCACATTTCCTCCCGTGTCCATATGCTAGTCATGTTGTTCTGTCTGTGGTATACATAAAGAAACGCCGGTCGCGGTGGCCAAGCGGTTCTAGGCGCTTCAGTCCGGAACCGCGCGACTGCTACGGTCGCAGGTTCGAATCCTGCCTCGGGCATGGATGTGTGTGATGTCCTTAGGTTAGTTAGGTTTAATTATTTCTAAGTTCTAGGAGACTGATGACTTCAGATGTTAAGTCCCATAGGGCTTAGAGCCATTTGAACCATAAAGAAACCTCAGTTCCCTTACCATGCAGTGAGACAAAAAGGAAACGTACATGTCCACTATGTAGGACATCAGCATACAGAAATTCATCAAATCTAACAAGCTCACTCATGGTAGAGAACGTACTTATATTTACATTACATCAAGTATTGCAGAATTTTTTTCTATTAAGTTCATAAGAAAGTCATGTAATCTTTTATAAAACGCGAAGATCAAATTAAAAAAAATGTATATAGCAGGATTCGAACCCTCAGTCACCTTAACTTTAATTTTAATAAAGTGGTGTGTTTATCCACAACCCTAGGCTGCAAACTTTGATCTTAGCATTACTGTATTTTACAGGCTTTAATCGCCGAAATGTTTTTGATTTAAACTTGATTGTAACAAATCCTACCAATAACGATAGGTTTTTCCTGAATCTTCAATGTGCTGTTCGTTGCCTTAGAACGACTTACTCTCATAACACGCGAGCTACATAACGTCATAATAAAATATGAAAAATATTTAACCACAACTATGATTTTTCCCGTCGTTTTATTACAAGAAATACAGTCAATAACTGTTCCTTCTCGAGACATTCAATGTGCTGGTGATCGGTAAACAGCGTATGTTCATGTGGTAAAAGGTATAACATAAAACCCAACGAGTGCGGGCTTACAAATTCAATATGGAGAGCTGCATCAAACCAGTATTCGGACTGAAGACCACAATATCAAAAAATACAATATGGCGTCTTGCGCTCGGCAGGTCTGAAGTTTTCTGCGAGGCCCACGAGAAAGACAGCCGTGGCGCGTATGTTACAGCACGTGACACTGCAGGTCTTATGAGTGCTAACAGGAGCCTTGGAGGGGAGCGAGGAACTGTTTCAAACGAGGTTAACAATTCTTGACTGCCCGTTTAAATGCATGCAAGCTCTCGATAGCACATGACCAAGTTAAGACATTTAGTGGGTACCTTCCAGTTACATGACGACATCCAGTGGAGCCGAGCGTTCGGGAATTTGGCGGACAAGCCGACTAGTGTGACGTCATAAGTTCGTGTCGGGACCCGTATTTCTCGTAGGCCCCGGCTTTCTGCTTGTGACGTAGGGAACGTTCTTGCTTCTTACCGGTTCTACTTTACGTGGCAGCTCGCCAAAACATCGCAGAACTTATTTTGTTTTTCAAGTGACGAAATTGGTAGCCAACGTGAAACAGCAGGAAGTGACATCATAAAACTCGTAGAGCGCCACGTGAACGTTAATTAACACGTCCCGTGCTCCAATGAGATAACAGTGCCATAATGCTACACCACTGCTGGGTATTGCGTGTATTGATGTCCGTGCATGGGTGAGTTTCACTCTCTGAGCAGCGACAGGTACCGGCCGTTCCGAAGCCAAAACCCAGTCTGCCCGCCATCCCACCAGCACCACCAACGGCCAACGAGGCAAAGATAAGCAACACCAGAGGGAAACAATCGATCCGAGTGAATCGAACGGAGAAAGCAACTGGCGGCAACGCCTCCCCACGTATCAACCATAGTCGTTCTTACATTAGTGCGTGGATCTGACAAAAGAATTATAACAACAATAGCGTAGATCCCAGCAACGCATATGAAAAGAAGGAACGAAGATTAGGATTTAACGTTCCGTCGAAGACGTGGTCATTAGAGACGGAGCACAAACTCAAATTGCGGCTGAATGAGGAAGGAAATCAGTTTGTCCCTTCGAACAGCATTCACCTTAAAAAATGTAGGAAAATCCAGGATATTCTAAGTCTTGGTGGCCGGACAGGGTTTTATCCTCGTAAACAGGCGTCCAACGTGTTACCACAGCGCCAGTCGCTCCGTAACAGGTATGAAACCGAGCGATGTGGCCAGTGGTTAGCACACTGGACTCGCATTTTGGAGGACGATGGCTCAAACACGCGGCCGGCCATCCTGATTTAGGTTTTCCGTGATCTTCCTAAACTGATTCAGGCAAATGCCGGGATGGTTCCTTTGAAAGGGCACGGTTGACTTCCTTCCCCATCCTTATCTCACCCAATGGCACCTTGTTTGGTCCCCTTCCCCCAAATCAACCAACCAACAGATATGAGGGTTTTATGGAAGTGAAATAAACAGAATAATGTTCCACAAACACATTTGTTTTAAGAATAACTTACTATTAATATTATTAACACTGTGTTTCTCAGTCCAACCAAGTACCGGCGGGATATTCCGTAAATGAAATGAGATTTCTCTGTGCAGAGACGGGAGCTATGGTGTATCAGACTAAAATTAAGGATGAACGCATTAAGGAAGCAACATATACGTATTAGGAAAACAGAAATTTGCTAAAACAGAACGAAGAAGAGGAAGAAGGACGTATAGGAATGAAGTCTCTTGTCGCGCATAAAAATGCTTCAAAGAATCGCCCTAGCTGTTTTACACAAAATAATACACGAGTCGAAGGCCCTATAGCTGGTCGTCCGAGAAAGATGCTCTTTAATTCTTACAGTTTTCATCAGCTTTAAGTGACGAATAAGAAACATAGCTTCATCTGAGAAGCACGCGACAGGCTACTAGAGCGTTGTTGCTGGAACTCTGGGGCAGGAACCAATATTGTTCTTTTCCCCAGTATGTACAGCATCTAGCCACATCTAAGCATTCTACGGAAATCTAGTGTTGTTTCTCTGTCATCTCTTATCGGTCTCCAGTCGCCTCTCACTTGGACTATTTCTTTGTAGATGTATTGAATGGAACAGCTCTAGACTAGATAGTAGTAGGACTGACAGGGTCCGCCATATTTTTGTTGTTCTTTGGCGCTGTCGAACAGGGAGACAGGCGATTTGTTACGTTAACCACCACTCCGTCTTCAGGCCACAAGTGGCCCATCGGGACCATCCGATCGCCGTGTCATCCTTAGAGGTGGATGCGGATAGGAGGGGCGTGTGGTCAGCACACCGCTCTCCCGGTCGTAATGATGGTATTCTTGACCGAAGCCACTACTATTCGGTCGAGTAGCTCCTCAATTGGCATCACGAGGCTGAGTGCACCCCGAAAAATGGCAACAGCGCATGGCGGCCTGGATGGTCACCCATCCACGTGCCGACCAAGCCCGACAGCGCTTAACTTCGGTGATCTCACGGGAACCGGTGTATCCACTGCGGCAAGGCCGTTGCATTTGTTACGTTAAAATGTATAGATAAATACCCCAGGTCAAAATTGCAAAAATTCCTTTACTGATAAGTAGTTTCAGCTGATTGACGATCCATTTTCAGATCAATAAAAGTTATTGCTTAATTCAGTGCATATCAGCCTCCAGGCGTTACACACCGTCATAATCCGTTAAGCTACACTGCTGAAGTAGAAGGTCGTCATTATTACATAGTTTACAACGTAATTTACGCATTTACTACGTAAACTACGGAAACGCTTAACTGGAGTGTAAACTCTGGTAAGTTCTTCTTTTTAACTAAAATCTATTCCCACTGTGAAGCCACTGAATATTTGTCCATTCTGCACCACCTAAGTTCTGCATTTACTGCAGTTGGTGCCAGCCTTTGTTACCGAGCCGCTGCTACGGTCGCAGGTTCAAATCTTGCCTCGGGCATGGATGTGTGTGATGTCCTTAGGTTAGTTAGGTTTAAGTAGTTCTAAGTTCTAGGGGACTGATGACCTCAGATGTTAAGTCCCTTAGTGCTAATAGTCATTTGAACCATTTTTTTTTGCAAATGGTGAATGTGCTACATCAGGTGACATTTGTGCACAGAACCAGGATAAAGGGATTCTCCATCGTTGAACTGTCACCTCTTATCGGTCTCCTGCATTCACCTCTCCCATAAGGAGACCGAGTAAGTTTAAGAACTTGTATGAAGTAACTCAGATGTGAGTTGCGGGTGCCAGTCTGCGACGCATCACCGATGTACCGCGTTTGTTACGATGTAACGAGTGGAGGAAGTAAGGCGAAATCAGCTGCCGCTTTAAGCGAGGGAACACCCAGATATTCTGTTACGGTAACGAGGTAGGTTCTCATAACATGACGTACGTGTTTAACGCTCGCTCTCTCGTCTTCTCACGTTATGGAGACCACCGGCGCCGCTTTTACCAGGTATTTCCGGTGTCATTTTGCCACGATCAACGCTTGTCCGTCCATGAAGGAAGCCTTACAACGCCCATATGCAACACATGACGCAAGCAACGAGCCTTTGGGAATTGGTTCCTGTACAGTGCGACTCAGTTACGATCCGGATAACAAGATACAGGGGTTGGACAAAAATTTGGAGATACTCGAGAAAAGCACGCTTGGACATAAATGCATATGATAGCCAAGTCTGCTGTTTGCACTGTTTATTTGGCCACGAACGACACGTGCACCGTGTCATCGATACGTTGCTACTGTCAGTGGTGGTCAGAACGGTGTGGTGTGTAGCTAAAAATGGTTCAAATGGCTCTGAGCACTATGGGACTCAACTGCTTTGGTCATCAGTCCCCTAGAACTTAGAACTAATTAAACCTATCTAACCTAAGGACATCACACACATCCATGCCCGAGGCAGGATTCGAACCTGCGACCGTAGCAGCAGCGCGGCTCCGGACTGGAGCGCCTAGAACAGCACGACCACCACGGCCGGCTAGGTGTGTAGCTAGTACATTATGTCGGAGATGAGTGAATTCGAATGTTGGCAAAATCAAGCTGCTCGTATGGTGGTTGCCTACTTGACCAAGGTAGCCGAAGAGTTCCGTGTTTCAAGGGACACCGTGTCGAAGATTTATACCGCATTCAGGGAAAGCGGAAAAAACATCATCCTCTAAGTCACAACACAATAGAAAGTGGGTGCTGAGTGATTTTGACGCAAAATAAGAGTGCGACAGCTGCAAACGTCACTGCAGAACTGAATGCTGCACAACACGAAGTGAGTTCCACAAGCTCGGAATTGTAGAGTCAGCTGCATTCCAAAACTACACTACTGGCCATTAAAATTGCTACACCAAGAAGAAATGCAGATGATAAACGGATATTCATTGGACAAATATATTATACTAGAACTGACATGTGATTACATTTTCACGCAATTTGGGTGCATAGATCCTGAGAAATCAGTACCCAGAACAACCACCTCTGGCCGTAATAACGGCCTTGATACGCCTGGGCATTGAGTCAAACAGAGCTCGGATGGCGTGTACAGGTACAGCTGCCCATGCAGCTTCAACACGATACCACAGTTCGTCAAGAGTAGTGACTGACGTATTGTGATGAGCCAGCTGCTCGGCAACCATTGACCAGACGTTTTCAATTGGTGAGAGATCTGGAGAATGTGCTGGCCATGGCAGCAGTCGAACATTTTCTGTATCCATAAAGGCCCGTACAGGACCTGCAACATGCGGTCGTGCATTATCCTGCTGAAATGTAGGGTTTCGCAGGGATCGAATGAAGGGTAGAGCCGCGGGTCATAACACATCTGAAATGTAACGTCCACTGTTCAAAGTGCCGTCAATGCGACCAAGAGGTGACCGAGACGTGTAACCAATGGCACCCCATACCATCACGCCGGGTGATACGCCAGTATGGCGATGACGAATACACGTTTCCAATGTGCGTTCACCGCGATGTCGCCAAACACGGATGCGACCATCACGATGCTGTAAACAGAATCAGGATTCATCCGACAAAATGACTTTTTGCCACTCGTGCACCCAGCTTCGTCGTTAAGTGCACCATCGCAGACACTCCTGTCTGTGATGCAGCGTCAAGGGTAACCACAACCATGGTCTCCGAGCTGATAGTCCATCCTGCTGCAAACGTCGTCGAACAGTTCGTGCAGATGGTTGTTGTCTTGCAAACGTCCCCATCTGTTGACTCAGGGATCGAAACGTGGCTGCACGATCCGTTACAGCCATGCAGATAAGATGCCTGTCATCTCGACTGCTAGTGATACGAGGCCGTTCGGATTCAGCACGGCGTTCCGTATTACCCTCCTGAACCCACCGATTCCATATTCTGCTAACAGTCATTGGATCTCGACCAACGCGAGCAGCAATGTCGCGATACGATAAACCGCATTCGCGATAGGCTGCAATCCGATCTTTACCAGAGTCGGAAACGTGATGGAACGCATTCCTCCTCCTTACACGAGGCATCAAAATAACGTTTCACCAGCCAACGCCGGTCAACTGCTGTTTGTGTATGAGAGATTGGTTTGGAAACTTTCCTCATGTCAGCACGTTGTAGGTGTCGCCACCGGCGCCATCCTTGTGTGAATGCTCTGAAACGCTAATCATTTGCATATCACACCATCTTCTTCCTGTCGGTTAAATTTCGCGTCTGTAGGACGTCATCTTCGTGGTGTAGCAATTTTAATGGCTAGTAGTGTACATATGAATTATTCAAATAGTCATAACAGGAAAACGTGATGCCGGAACTAAAAAACCTGGACCATGGGGCAATGGAATATTTGATCGGATGGGTCCTGTTACAGACTGTTTCGATTTTCTAGCCATGTTTATGTCCCAAGAAAGAGACATGGCGGGGGTTCGGTGATGATTTGGGGGTCCGTACCGTGATATTCCATGGGCTCTATGACTGCTCTGCAAATGCGTATTACTGCCAAGGATTAGGTGACCATTTTGGCTGAGCGCCGTGCCTGGTAGCCGCGTGGTCTAGGGCGCCTTGCCATGGTTCGCGCGGCTTTCTCCCCCGTCGGAGGTTCGAGTCCTCCCTCGGGCATAGGTGTTTATGCTATCCAAAATGGTTCAAATTGCTCTGAGCACTGTGGGACTTAACATCTGAGGTCATCAGTCCCCTAGAACTTAGAACTACTTAAAACTAACTAACCTAAGGACATCACACACAGCTGTCTTCAATGCCAACGGGCTTTTTACGCCGTATGAAGTATGGTAATGTGTTTAGCGTTTGCTTTTCTTTTTCAGATATTTTTGTGCAGCCCTCTATGCATGTGGTTCGGTGCTCAGACGAAGATAGGACTGGACGAGCCAAATGCACTTTATACGTGTTCTCTATAGCAACAAGTTCTGCATCTTTTCTCGGTTCAAAATTTTACACTTCCTTATCTACTGAATAAATGTTTTACTGTTTCTTGCTTGCGGGAATGTAATGAAGAAAATGTACTGCAAGAATATCGTCTGAAGCTCTTAACGCAGTATGTCGTGAGGCTAAGACCTCCCGTCGGGTAGACTGTTCGCCAGGTGCAGGTCTTTGGAGTTGACGCCACTTCGGCGACCTGCGCGTCGATGGGGATGAAATGATGACGAGTAGGACAACACAACACCCAGTCCCTGGGCGGAAAAAATCTCCGACATATCCGGGAACAGAACCACTACCCTTGCGATTGACATTCTGTCGCGCTGACCAACCAGCTGTCGGGAGCGGACATAATGTAACATGAAATTTATGGAGGTGCATTTGAAAGGATTGTTATTTATTCCTGAGGCAAGAAACTGCTAAACCGTTCAAGTTAGCGCAGCTAATGTTATCTGCCGCTTTGCAGGCTGCGTAATTGCACGCGAGGTAGCGTTGACAAACTGCATAATGAAACTTCCTGGCAGATTAAAACTATGTGTCGGACCGAGACTCGAACTCAGGACCTTTGCCTTTCGCGGGCAAGTGCTCTTGCCTGCGAAAGGCAGAGGTCCCGAGTTCGAGTCTCGGTCCGGCACACAGTTTTAATCTGCCAGGAAGTTTCATATCAGCGCACACTCCGCTGCAGAGTGAAAATCTCATTCTGGAAACAGCATAATGGTTGCGACGAGTTGAAACACGCTTCGTAACGGGCATTTTCGCTTCCTGCCTCCTCACCGTTGGTTTTCATCACCTGCCCTCGTCGCTCCCCCGACCACACCATTATTGTTAATAGCTCGCGTAAGTAATAATCCTGATACCTTTTCTTCGGTTTTGTGTTGACTTACTTTCCCAGAATCTCTCGACTCATTAGCGTCTATTTCTAGGAGACGAAAATAAACAAATTATTAACTAGAATTACTTTTTTTCCCTTTTTCTCAGTGAAGCAAAGTTCTTTGTGATTTTCTTCCACGCACTGTCCACAAATTATCGTAGTCACTTTTCTCACTGGAACTTATCCATACGGACACTTTGAAATAGAACTCACCTCTTATTGACTCATGTTCCGCTGGTGTTCCACTAACACAAACTTTGTTGGTTTTCCCTGGCTCTTTATGCTTATAAGCAAAGAAATGCTGAGGTAACTGCTCAAAAGATGACGTCTGTACTCATTATGGCTCCAAGAATGCAATCCTTTCTTCAATTCATGTTGATTCCCTTCCATCACTTCTCCTCCACCATAGTTTTTTGTTCCGCACGTATTTTGATTACCTGTTGCAGAGTACGTTGTATTTTCTTTTCAAAAGAGGATAAGACTTTAAGATTATATGTTGTACGTTACTATGATATATCGTCTTACGTTAAGCTCTTTCCCGATGCTTGCAAAATATATGATTTTTCGGGATGCGCCTTCTAGCGATACTCAGTTATACATCTGCGTTTACATTACTGGACTCGCATTCGGGAGGATGCCGGTTCAAACCCGCGTCCGGCCATCCAGACTTAGGTTTTCCGTGATTTCCCAAAATCGGTCCTGGCAAATGCCGTCAAGGTACCTTTGAAACGGCACTGCCTATTTCCTTCCTCTACCTTCACACAATCTGATCCTGTGCTCCGTCACTAATGAACCCGACGTCGACGAGACGTTACACTCAGTCTTCTTTCTCTCTTTTTTCCTTCAGATCAATAAAAATTTTTACTCATTTCTGTGTGTATCAGTCACCAAGCATTACGCCTCGTCATAATCTGTTGAGATGAATCGCTCTTGTTGTCACGTACATGCTAAAACAGAAGGTCATCGTGGTTACATAACTTAGAGCGTTAGCCATGTGAATGATAATTGATTAACGATGTAAATTATGTAATAATGGCGTCCTTCTCCTTTAGTTGTAGAGGTTAACAGATTGCGACGATATGTAATCCGTGGACGCTGATACACACTGAATTAAGCAATAATTTTTATTGCTCTGAAGAAGGATTGTTAATGAGCTGAAGCTAGTTATCAGTAAAAGAAGTTTTGTGATCTTGTCTTGGGATATTTATCTACATATTTTAACGTAACAGATCACCTGCCTCGCTATCTGACAATGTCAAGCAACAACAAAAATATAAGTCTTCTTCTAGGTGGCTAGTACAATCCCTTCTATCTCACCTGGAGTTGTTCCATTTAATTCATTTAGTAACAAGTTCGAGATGCAATTGGTTATTTAAGCATTTACTTGAAAACTTTAGACATTTTTAACTGTAGTGTTAACGCTGGTAATATCATTTTCAACTCACAACTATACCCCCTCTGAAGTCATTGAATATTTGTTCAATGTACACCACCTACATTGTCCATTTAACTACAAATGGCGAATGTGCTGCCCTAGGTGACGCCTGTACACAAAATTAGGATGAAGTGATACACCACTGCTGAATTGTCGTATTACAAATGGATACTAGAAATTCATTGGACTGATAATAAACGAAGAGCTTTCCCGCCGAATCAATGAAGAATGGAATATTCGGAAAACAGTAGGATGAGAGGACATGTTGTGGTGGTACACCATATAAGGCGATAAAAATGATATTTAATAACTTCGCAAATATACCAAAACTGGCGTCGTAACGAAATATAAATATTATCTCTTCTCAGAAAAAGAACAAAGACTCTGTAATCAATTAATATGATCTGCGAATGTAATGGCAATCTCTGTTTCTTTGCAAAAAGATCTCCCTCTTCCCTGTTGTTTCTTCGTAGTGTAAGAAGCCATTTTGTGACGATGCATGAAAACACATAATATTTAGCCTAAATATAATCAAATATTACTTAAAAGTGCTGGCAATTTTTATATGTACCAACTCCTATATTCATGAAGTGGTAAAATTTATTTCTTTTTGCAAATTTTATGGGTGAACATTGGTGCAGTGATCAGCGCCATTGTTCTAAATGATAACATAGTAAGTATCTTAATATTCTCTAATTTTGACAAGTAAAAATGAAAGTAAATGCAGGAGATTTCTCTTGAGTAGCGGTTCTTCCTTTGCAACAATAAAAGCAATCAGTATTTCCAATATTGTATCATTTTTGAGTAAACTGAGTTCGGTAAAATTCTTTCGAACCTCGTTTAAACCTTGCATTTTCACAAAAGTAATGATAATTAACAAAAATCAATTTTAACAACAAATACAATCATATAATTGGAATTTTTATTGCATAGTGGACCACAAGTTTAAAGCCCTTAGACAGGAAAAATTGTTTGAAGTAGTACATTGTAATTTGTATGAGGTACCGTCTTTTAGTACAAAAATACCGTGTCGGGCAAATTAACAGCGAGAAGCGCCACAGATGAACCACAGACATAAACAATTTTCCAGTTGTGTAGCAGGCACAATAAAATTAGCTTCAACTTTTCATAATATATAAAATCCAATACATAAAGAACCACCAGAATGTGTTAAGGTATCAAGTAACATATTCTATTATTCTAGATGGAGCCGTAGAGGGCTAGACGATAGGGGAAGGGGTGGATTGGAATATATGGAGAAAAATGTTGCGAAACAGTAAGCCTCGTGTTCAACAACGGTAAAGGTATGTTAAAGAGAATCTGGAAGAAAACTACGTTTTATTTGCTCGGTATGTGTCTGAGCGGCTTTACAACGGTTGTTGCTTTCGTAAAAAGACTACTGCTTTCTGAACGACACCTTTACTGCGTAGCGGCTCAGTCATATGCAGTTTTTGAGAGTGTATAAAGTTTCTTATCAGTGCCCTGTCAGCCCAAGTTCTTTACTCAGCTGTGGCGTCTTATCAGTAGGTCCACACCTTCTGTACGGTCTATCAGTTGCTTTTGCAGCGACGCGCACAATCCGCAGGTTATCGAAATGGAATAGAACTGTTGGAGGTCTTATCCGCAGGATGCTTACGCTCGAAAAAAATCGCCTCAAAAACGAAAATAAATAATCAGTGATAGTAAAATATAGTTAGTTATATTATTTTATAGTGCACAACCTACGACCTCGTTAAAATCTGTGGAAGGTGCAAAGAAGGAAACTTTCTAAGATAAATCTCAGGGTTAGTAAAAACGCAAGAAGATAAGATAAGGTACAGAAGAAATTAAGATCTCTAAAAATAAGCAGAAATGGAAAGTATGACCGATTACGGTATATCAGAAAATGAGAAATTAAGCTTTTGGCGAATTAGTAAGATTAGATGCCGGAAGAATCATTGAACAAGTTTCTTTCATAGTAAAAAGTATAAAAGAAAACCATAAGTGAAGCTAGGAATTAAGAGAGAGGAGAAGCAATGCGATACGAAATTACATTTAGTAATTATAAAATTTTAAGGTTTTCTGGAGAAGAAAAATAAAAAAGCAGAAGGGTGCTGGACGAGAGAAAAGACTTAGTGTAATCGTAATGAGCCATTGGAAAGCGAGGCAAGACAGGGTGGGTTAGTTTAGAGATCTAGAGATACAAAAGAAGAAGAAGAAAGCTAGTTACGTCTAAAATTTCCTTCCAGATAGAAACTGCGTTGCCTGCTTTTAAGCTGAGTGGTTTCCCATCATTTTCACAACACACAACACCTACAGTTGACCTGTTTGTTACGTTCCTGTTAATTGCAACAGATGATGTCCACGATATGTGCTCGCGTAAGAAGCTGTTAGTAGTTAAAAAGTAAGAACAAACATCCACGAACAACACAGCTGATCTACTTCTCCATCTTTTCTGAACTGGACTAAAGCTTCTGAACTCCAAGGCGTTATATTAAAAACTTTACTTCATAGTGAGAAAAGTGTTGTGATCCCGTATCACATGTTGCACTGCATGCCTGATATATGGTCCCATACGCTCTTTCTGGTACCACAGCCCATATAATTGGGGGCTTATTCTATGCTACGTGGTTATAGTTGTCCACGATCGAATACCTGAAGATGGAGGGTAAATCTTCCGAAACCGGAAGCCTTTAATAAAATCCATCATCGCAAAAGAGAATTTAGATTATTGTTATTATAACAACACAGTTGGATAAGCTTACACGGAGTACGTAAGGGAAGAAAATTGCGTTACGGGGTTTTACAAATGCAGCAGTGAGCGAAGTCTGAGACTCAGCAATTTTGGAGCATAGGTGTTTGATACTGAGCTGTTACATGGTAATGGCTCAAAAGACGAAATCGCAATCATAAATAAATGCATTAATAGCAATGCAGGTGAGAAAGGCTTTTTGTTGAGTTTTTTTTACCGCTCTTTGGGCCATGTCTTGCAACCTCAGATCAAACCTTCCTGGTGCAGAGCTTTCAAATTTCTGCATTGCGTTTCCTCCTCCACTTGATTTTTCCACTCTACAAACAATCTTCCTCTTTTTCTCTTGTACGGAGGTTACCAATACAGTAGCTTTTTCGGCCATCGTTCAACTCCTGATCTTATCAAATACCCATAGCATTCTAAATAACATTTTTTCACCTCTTCGTTGGGAGTTTTCATTCGTTTCGTGCTGTCTTTATTTGCGATCTACTCTCGGTTTGAAGTTCTGCAACTTTTCAAAAAATTTGTTTTCAGGACTTCAAGTCTTTTTCCATCTACTTTGTCATTTTCTAGGATTCCGCTACGTATAAAGAAATCCTTTGTGTTGTTAATTCAGATAACGTTATTTTTTTCTTAATTTTACCTGATCAAAGTTGCGATTCGGTTTATTCGTTGCTTGTCTAACTTGTGTTGTCCTCTGCCTTATTTCTTGTGTACGGATTGGCTGACCACAGATTATAACTCCCTGGTATTTGTACTTTTGGCATGCCTTAAAACTTTTTCAGTATAGTATGATATCACGTTGGTTACTTCCTGTAGAGAGATATTTTGCTTTAGAAAAATGTAATGTTATTCCGGGGTTATTGCGTGTTGTTAAGAGTTTCTTCATCATTTACTCTGTATCATAGCCTTCTGCACCCAATACTATTTGATCATCGGCGACTAGTAAACTTGACAGGTACTCTATATCAAAGTTCATCCCTCCATGCTTTTCTGTTCTTTTAGAACATCGTTCCGATAGCATTTGAACCGAGCTGGTGGTACACAGCACCCTTGTCTAAGCCCTTTTGTTGGTCGTGTTATTATGGAGCTTTCTTTTCCCATTTTAATTCTTGTATTTAAACCCTCGTAAAGTTCTCTAACTGCAGCAACATACGGGCTGCCCCAGGAGCAGTGAGAGAGATGACAGAAATGATCATCCGAAGCAAAAAAGTGTAGTAAACATGGGCTCTAAAATGCACACATTGAAAACTATGAGCACTTCCTTATCTTCAATACTGTGATATAAATCAGCTCTATTGCATTCTCTTTGCTTTCGATATTTTGGAAGGAAATTGTATGGTAAACAGTGTGTTTCACAGTAATGAAGATGAACAAGTGCTCATAGCTCATAAGATATGCACTTCAGAGCCCATGTTTATCGGACTTTTTTTCTTGTTTTGGTCCCTCCCACAACCTCTCAAAATATGGAAATCAACGAGCGGTAAAAGATATTTGTTTCACAGCGTCGAAGATGTAGAAGTGCTCATTGCTCTGAGGTTATGCATTTTAGAGCTCATGTTTACTAGACTTTTTTGCATTGTATGATCGTTCCTGTTATATCCCTGAATATTGACGATTCCTCCTGGGACACTCTTTACATCTTATTTATTGTGCTCTCATCAAGATATCGATATACATTCTTTGTTGTCATAAGCTCAAAATTTTGTCATTTCTAAAATATTATAGATGGATGTTGAAAATTAGGACTGATAAGAAATAGTGAGATTCTTCGCAAAATCCACGAGGAAAGGAGCCTGAGGAAAATAGTGAAGGAAGGGGGGTGGGGGTGGTGGGGACATGTTGATACGACATGTTTTGAGATACCAGGGAATAAATCCCATGGTACTAAGGAGAGCTGTAGAGCGGGGGTGTCCAATCCACGGTCCGCGGGCCGCATGCGGCCGAAGGCAAGTGTCAGTGCGGTCCAAGAAGTGACCATCTATGTAGTGAGCATCTATCACATGATCGGTAAAACAAAAGTTCCATAAAGTTCCGTTTATGTAAAGTTATAATAAACGGAAACTTTCTGGCAGATTAAAACTGTGTGCCGGACCGAGACTCGAACTCGGGGCCTTTGCCTTTCGCGGGCAAGTGCTCTACCAACTGAGCTACCCAAGCACGACTCACTCCCCCTCCTCACAGCTTTACTTCTGACAGTACCTCGTCTCCTACCTTCCAAACTTTACAGATGCTCTCCTGCAAACCTTGCAGAACTAGCACTCCTGAAAGAAAGGATATGGCGGAGACATGGCTTTTCCACAGCCTGGAGGATGTTTCCAGAATGAGATTTTCACTCTGCAGCCGAGTGTGCGCTGATTTGAAAGTTCCTGGCAGATTAAAACTGTGCGCCGGACTGAGACTCTAACTCGGGACCTTTGCCTTTCGCGGGCAAGTGCTCTACCAACTGAGCTACCCAAGCACGACTCACGACCAGTCCTCACAGCTTTGCTGCCACCAGTTCTAAACGTCACGAGTTGGTCTCTGTCCGGCTCACAGTTTTAATCTGCTAGAAATTTTCGTATCAGCGCACATTTCGCTACAGAGTGAGAATTTCATTCTGGAAATATCCCCCAGGCTGTGGCTTAGCCATGTCTCCGGAATATCCTTTCTTCCAGGAGTGGTAGTTCTGGAAGGTCCGCAGGAGAGCTTCTGTGAAGTTTGGAAGGTAGGAGACGAGGTACTGGCGGAAGTAGAGCTGCGAGGAGAGGTTGCGAGCCGTGCTTGGGTAGCTCAGTTGGTCGCCGGCATGGTAACTCAGCGTGTTCTGTCAGAGGGTAACGTGCCCTCTGTAATAAAAAAAAAAAAACTGAGTTAACAGATCAACAACGAACTTAAGTGGATGTCTTACGAGGTCCGCCACGATCAGATGCACGAACTAAAGCGAACAAAATGAAAAAAAAAATGAAAAAAAAAAGTTTGCAGAGCACTTGCCCGCGAAAGGCAAAGTTCTCCAGTTCTAGTCTCGGTTCGGCACACAGTTTTAATCTGCCAGAAAGTTTCATATCAGCGCACACTCCGCTGCAGAGTAAACGGGATATTATCTGAAACTATCGAAACAAGATGCTATTCTCTCTTTGGTCCATTCCGTTTATTTTTCCTTGTATTTTTCTTCCTTTCTTTTTTTTTTACTTTTAGTTTAATGTTAAGTATATTACGTGCGGCGCAAAAATGTTAGTCTTGTACCACTGTGGACCAGTATAATCTAAATGGTTGGACGCCCCTGCTGTAGAGGTTAAAAACTGCAGGGAAAGAGAGTTTGGAATATATCCAAAAAATAACTGAGGACGTCTGCGTGCAAGTGTAACTATGAGATAGCCCAAGAGAAGTATTCGTGGCGGATCCATCAAACCAGACGTGAGACCGATGAGTGAAAAAAAAAAGTGTTGCTCTTTTCGACAACAGAACAATACAAAATCTTGAGGGACGAAACACTGCATTGGGCACACCTATAAGATGCGTTAATTTGAAATGTGTCAGCGAGCAGTAGCGCGTCCTCAACGGCCTGTTCGCCTGCACCTCAGGGGTGGACGGTTTAGCCGGAGACTGGTTCCCCGGACGGCGGCTGCGCCACGTCACTGCCAGCTGAGAGTGGTGCGTGGCGCAGAGCATCTTTGAATTTCTGGGCGTGTACCGCGGCCCGCTGCGCAGCTGTCGCCCGCCTAGCCCTAGAGCGTAGCACGAGCTGGAGCTGGAACAAAGGAGCGATGCGCGCTTCCAGTGAGGACCTCCCTGTCCGGTGGCCGCGTCTTGCGGTGGCGCGGAAACCACGTGCCTTCCTGGGGGCCCGTGACCCACTGGTGAAGGGAGCGCGCGCGGGAAAAGGTGACACAAACCAGCCTGCAGCACCAAGATTGCGCAACATCCAACGGTCGGACAGGGCACGTATTTCAAATGTCCACGTCACCATGCAACAGTCACTGTGGCAGACAATACTTAGCTACTGTAATTTATGTTACATCAGTTTAAGAATGGGACTGCGGCTGGTGGACGGCATGCAGAAAACAGATATCCAACAGCAGTAAATTTATGAAATAATTTTATTTTGCTACCAACTTCGCTGCCTCATTGGCACCACTTAAGGCCCCTACGCAAATCGACAAAATCGTCAAGCTTATGATTGAATGCAAATCTCTCATTGAACACCAACTGTCATTATTTAAAATAAATTTGCAATAGATATGCGTTAGTAAAAAGTACAAAAAGACAGATATAAAATACAGAGAGGATAAGGTAAAATGCGTGACGAACTAACACTGGTCACTATAAACTGTCGTGTACCTATTAGATGTATTAATAAAAATCGCTTAAACAAAATACAATATTAACATAACTTTATGATGTACAGTAAACACTGCTATACAGGGCGAAAAGTATTTAAACCGACGAACTCTGGGAGGTTGTAGGGGACATCAAAACAAATATTTTCCCCTAATATCATTTTTTCCTATGAGAATTATTTAAACCGGTGGAGGCGCTCTTCAGTTGTTAGAGACCGTACTACGATCTTCAGTTGTTAGAGGGCGTATTACGCTCTTCAGTTGTAGGCAACTGCTGTCAACCAGTGCAGTAGTGCATTGTCTCTGTTTACTACGTAGCGCACCACAATGGACGAGCTGCACAGCGGGTTTATCAACAACAATATCCTAATCGCCGTATCCTGCATCATTCGATCTTTGCTGCTGTGTACCAACGTCTGCATGAGACCGGGTCATTTAGCAGATTACCTGGACAGGGACGCCGTCGCACGGTAAGAACGCTGCAATTTGAGGAAGCTGTCTTGCTGTATGTAGCGCGGGATCCTTCAATCATCACTCGTGCAATTGCACGTGACGTGGGGACGAATCAGAGGAATGTAAGAACAGTCCTTCGAGAGCAATTAATACGTCAATTTCACTTACAGCGTGTCCACAACCTGGAACCAGTTGATTATCCACCCAGAGCACAGTTTTCGCAGTGGTACCTGGAACAGTGTGAAATGCATCCTATATTTTAATCCTCCGTGTTGTTTACCGATGAAGCTACGTTCGGGCATGATGGAGCCTTCAACATGCACAATTATCATGTTTGGAGGATAACCCACGTGCCACAGTTACTAGCGCTCATCAAGTGCGGTTCTTCGTTAATGTGTGGGTCGGTGTTGTTGGGGACAGTTTAATTGGGCCGTATCTGCTACCTAGGCCGTTAAATGGCAGGCACTATTACAATTTTCACGCCAGAGCATTGTCAGAATTGCTTGGAAGACGTCCCGCTCCCTACTAGACAACGCATGTGGTTCCAACATGACGGAGTGCCGGCACATCTCAGTCGTGTGCGTCGATTCATGGACCGACGGTTGCCAGAAACGTGGATCGGCAGAGGTGGTCCTGTACCATGGCCTGCTCGATCCCCAGATATGTCCCCTCTGGACTTTTTTGTGTGGGGAGAGATGCACAACCTTGTTTACGCAATTCCTGTTGCATCAGAAGAGGATCTGATTGCCCGGATAGTAGCAGTAGCAGGAACAATTCAGGATACTACTGGGGTTTTGCCCGTGTGAGAAAGAACTTGATCCGACGGTGTAACCTATGTTTACGTGTCAATGGAGGAATTTTTGAAAATCTACTTTAATTGAAATTCGATTGTGTTAATGTGTTGTCTCTTGGTCATAAAAAAATGGAAAAGTGTTTGTTGGTTTAATTAATTTGCCGCAAGAGAAATCTTTCTCTACCGGTTTAAATACTCCTCATAGGAAAAAATGACATTAGGGAAAAATATTTGTTTTGATGTCCCCTACAATCTCCCAGAGTTTGTCGGCTTAAATACTTTTCACCCTGTATTTTAGTAACTAGGAGAGCCTCATTGAAAAGTACCCTGAATTACGTCATACAAACAATAGTATCATATGCAGTTGTTATACTGTAACGAAACGTCATGAAGACAGAAAATCTGTCTTAAAATGTTTGGAAAAGTAAGGAAAAGAAATAATGACAACATGAGTACGATAAAGGAAGAAGGCGAACTGATTAAAATGGTGCAATTGAGTTCTGAAGGAATGCAAGAACTTCTAAATAGAATATAAAACCAGAAAAGAGAACAATGCATTCAGATCAAAACAAGAGCCTGTGTTCGAAAACGTTTTTTTTGTGTCGTGAAATTAAGAGGTAAAACAAAGGAAGGTCAACACAGAGAAAACAAAGTACTAACTTTAAACCCGTAACATGTGGCTGTGATAAACATGTCCTATTACGCGTCGTCCTTCAAATAACGTAATCAAAGATAAAACATAGAAAAGAAAAACATATAACTAGAAGT
The DNA here is from genome assembly GCF_023864275.1 of Schistocerca cancellata. Lineage (NCBI taxonomy): Eukaryota > Metazoa > Arthropoda > Insecta > Orthoptera > Acrididae > Schistocerca > Schistocerca cancellata. Next base: position 324,971,326 of record NC_064627.1, on the reverse strand, counting down.
CATCAACAAAGTAAAATTTAAATTGTATATTGGTTTGAGCACAGAAGAAAGCCGGCCGTTGTGGTCGAGCGGTTCTAGGCGCTTTAGTCTGGAGCCGCGTGACCGGTGGCAGGTTCGATTCTGCCACGGGCATGGATGTGTGTGATGTCCTTAGGTTAGTTAGGTTTAAGTAGTTCTAAGTTCTAGGGGACTGATGACCTCTGATGTTAAGTCCCATAGTGCTTAGATCCATTTGAACCATTTGAACTAATGAAGAAAGTGAACTCCAAAACTCAGTCAACACTTGTAGTAGCAATTACTATATAATGGAGATGTGAGAACTGCTGTGCTAAGAAATCTTTGTCAATCGTTATAAACTGTGATAAGCATAAAGTACAGCACTCTACGAGGGAAATTGATGTGTTAAAAAATATGAACAGATAACTTAAACGCCTCTGTGCTTGCTGTAACTAGTCTAAATTTGTTTTCGGGATCGCTATAGGAGCAAAAGAAGAGTCTGAGGAATAGCTGAAAATTTTTCTCATAACACTGATTCTTGAAATTTTATGAGTACATTCCCGCATGAAAATTTGCATCTGTCCTCAAGAGTCTGCCAATTCACATGTTTCAGCATTTCTTGACGCTCTCCCGTGAATCAGACTTGTGACTATTCCTGCCTTCCCTATTTGTATACATTCAGCATGTCCTGTTAATTCTATTTAATATGGGTTCATTGTAGTAACAAGTTTCCATTGGAGACTGACTGCATGTCTGCATATGTGTACCAATTGTTACACCAAGGTATTTGTGTGCTATGATGAACTCTAATTGTGAACCACTGATATTATACTCATAAAGACACTGCTTTTTTCGTTTTGTGAAGTGCATAATATTACATTTCAGCTCATTTAAACGAAGTGGCAAATCTTTTCCACCACTTTGAAATATTATCAGATTCTTATCGAATATTTCTGTGACTTTATTCAGACTACTTCATTGTAGATAACAGCATCATCTGCGAGATGTCATAGGTTGCTGTTAACATTGTCTGCCACGTCATTAATCTACAAGATGAACAAAACTCATTTCCCTGGAGCACGACTTATGTCGATGGCTTTCTACACAAGATAGCATGTTCCGTCGTGCCTACCGTGACTTCCTCATCTCATCCACAAATGGTATTTGATACCAATAAAACCTTTGGTGTGGTACCAAGTCAAATGTTTTTCAGAAGTTAAGAAACGCAGGAGAAATTACTAAGCCTAGTATTATCACTATTGCTAATACTACAGTCATCACCATTGATATTACTACTAAAACGTCTAAGTATGTCTAGCTCCATCATTATTATTACCACTATTATGATCCATAACCATAGGAAATTACCTGTTTAACAGTTTTTGCATCGGAGAATCTTCAGTCAATCAGTGAGACCCCAGTGCATAGGTTCACAGCAGTCTCCTGGGCGTTGGAGAAGGAATCTGAGTTCTGTCATTTTCAGTTTATAGAGTAGTCTTTCTTTGCATAATGTTTCGCCAGCATACCCTACTCTAGAACGCGTTGCAACACTCGAATGTGACCACTTGCTTCACTCCTATCCCTCGATTCCTCGGGTGCGCCGACTAGCAGTTCAGCGGAGACGCTGTTCTAACAGTGCAACGAAAGCACGATGGTTCAATTTACGATCTGTCTCCCATGCAATTTTGGACACTGCATCAATAGACTTGTCGAGCAGCCGCCACGTTGACTGGTAGTGCAGAATTTCCTTGACATCCGGTATTCCACGTTAAGTTAGTTGGTTGGTTTGGGGGGGGGGGGGGGTAGGAGACCAAACAGCGAGGTTGGTCATCGCTCCCATCGGATTAGGAAAGGATGGGGAAGTAAGTCGGCCGTGCCCTTTCAAAGGAACCATCCCGACTTTTGACTGAATCGATTTAGGCAAATCACGGAAAACCTAAATTGCACGTTGAGAGATGCTATCGCCTAGCACTAGCTACGCCCACGTTCAAAGGGCACTCTGAGACGGTGTGTGTGCTCTTTGGAGTGACTTCTCCACAGGGATATTCGTTTGTTTCTTTCCTCCCGATTCGTTGCAAGTACGTGGTATATGGGCAGCGATCCGTTAGAAAGTGGGTCATCCCTCATGAGCGGTTCAGGCGTACTCCGAGTTTCTGTCTGACTTTTCGTAAGAAGTTGTAGGTTCGTTCTCCTTTCCCGGCGCTATCTCAGTGTTCTCGCCAGAGGAGGACGCGGTTTCTCGTTTTCAGTCTGCCTTCCTATGATAGTCTGTATGTGAGAGTAGTCATTTATGTTTAAACGCTACACAGCTACTTTCTCGCGTATTTGAAATTCAAGTGATCATATTCCGAGTATTGCTTGCAGCGTCTCCACAGACTCAGTGCCAAGACCTTGTGACTGCCTGAGGACTACCTCTCGTGCTCTGTTTATTGCTTGTGTGGACGTTGCCAATAGCAGCCTGCGTCCAGGCTGTTGCACAATAACCCGCAGCAGTTAAAACGCCGTTAGACTGTGCATTTCTAAACTATGACATGAGTAGTCTGCTGGAGCGGTCATAAATTTTCTTCCACACATGCTTTTGTAGCTCTAACTGCCGATGCATAGCGTACACTACACGACATAGTGACCTTTTCCAGGTTCTGCTAATTACACAGAATTTCTTAAACATGTTTTTAGGAAATGTCAGCGGTCATAAAATAATATTAAAATATAATAACCCAGCCCATACCGCGTAAAAAATTTTATTTTAAAAAAACAAAACGGTGTCTGATCATCCACAGACCGTTACATAATCCTCCCTGACTGCTGGAGCTGGTGGCATGGAGCACTAACTGCTCTTGGCTGGTGTGAAGACTTGAAGATGTGCCGCGTATGACGCTGGACTGCTGAGGGTAAAAGTGGGGTATGGCGTGACTATAGACGTAATATACGAGCACTCTGGTACAGAGAGGTGCTGAGTGAACAAAGCAGCCCGTCGCTCGTTAACCGATTTTGAACGTTGATGATAACCGGTGCAAGATACACTGCTCTTAACGTATCCGAGATTACACAAGAATTCGGCTTTTCCACACCGACTGTGTCAATGGTCGATATTCAGTCACCCTGAGATATATTTACAGCACGCCTAAACCGCCGCACTGGACAACCACAAATGAACACACGTCACGTCGCTCCGCAGAGCCATTGACGCTCTACCGTCAGCCGATTCACCACCGATTATAATGTGGGTCGTCAGATTCCTTTTCTACCAGCACCATACGAAGATCCACATGTACGTCCGTACTCCGCAAGCCACCATACGGTGCCAGGCGGAGGATACCTTGTACTACTGCGCTGAAGCGACGAAGAAACTGGCATAGGCATGCGTATCCAAATACAGAGATATGTAAACCAGAATACGGTGCTGCGATCGGCAACGCCTATATAAAACAACAAGTGTCTGGCGCAGTTGTTCGATCGGTTACTGCTGCTCCAATGGCAAGTTATCAATATTTAAGTGAGTTTGAACGCGGTGTATAGTCGGCGCACGAGCGATGGGACACGGCATCTCCGAGGTAGCGACGAATTGCGAATTTTCCCATACGACTATTTCACCAATGTACAGTGAATATCATGAATCTTGTAAAACATCAAATCTCCGACATCGCTGCGGCCGAAAAAAACATCCTGCAAGAACGGGACCAATGATGACTGAAGAGAATCGTTCAACGTGACAGAAGTGTATCCCTTCCGCAAACTGCTGCAGATTTTGAAACGTCCCCTTTGAACAATTTTTACATGTGAAACGTCCACTTAGAACCATTGTACATGACTGTGCTTAACCTGGCACACAATAATTTTAGCGCGACGCAATCTGACTATCAAAAATCCCTGCAAAAGAATGGCCCTGACAAACATTAAACTATACCTTTCACAAATCACTTACCTCACAAAAATCTTCGCTGCTCGAACTACTGCAATACAGCGAGTGCCACTACTGCCAGCTAAATAAAAGATTCAAACTACTGAAGGCACTAACTACTGATAGGGATAGTTAGGAAATGAAAGATTTTAATAGAGAACAAACACTGTATTTACCTTAATATTCATAATTCACATCCAGTATTACAAAACTCCGCCATCTCTCTCCCCACATCCACCACTGCTGGCGGCTCACCTCCAACTGCCCAGCGCTATGCTATGTAAGTAGGCTGTTTATGTTTTCTTTATGTAAGTTTGCTGTTTATGTTTTCTTATTGGCAACGTTACGTAGCGCTCTCTGTATGAAAATCACTGGCTGTGCTGTGTGCAGTATGTCGCTAGTTTGCATTGTTGCCTGCCATTGTTGTCATGAACTGCTATAGCTGGATGTGAACAGCGCGTAGCGTTGCGCAGTTGGAGGTGAGCCGCCAGCAGTGGTGGACGTGGGGAGAGAGATGGCGGAGTTTTGATAATCTGTAAGACTGAATGTCAATTATGAATATTAAGGTAAATACATTGTTTGTTCTCTATTAATATCTTTCATTTGCTAACTATCCCTATCAGTAGTTAGTACCTTCAGTGGTTTGAATCTTTTATTTAGCTGGCAGTAGTGGCGCTCGCTGTTTTGCAGTAGCTTGAGTAGCGAAGATTTTTGTGAGGTAAGTGATTTGTAAAAGGTATAGGTTAAAGTTAGTCAGGGCCATTGTTTTGTAGGGGTTATTGAAAGTCAGATTGCGTTGCGCTAAATAATATTGTGTGTCAGGTTAAGCACAGGCTTGTATAATTGTTATAAGTGGACGTTTCACATGTATAATTGTTCTAAGTGGACGTTTCACATGTAAAATTGTTCAAAGGGGACGTTTCATATACATATGTGCATAGCTGAAATGAATGTACCAAATGAGCTTATTAACAAAATCGTCTGGAATGCAAAGTACCCATAGCTTGTCATCAACAGTGCAGCGTTTGAAGAGTATGTTGTTTCTAACCAGGTAATAATGCCGAATCTGAGTGTGTGTCTTTTCATGCCATTTACTTTTGATATCTTTCCAAATCGGATCTTTATCTTGTTCATGAGCAATGTCCTTTAAAGATGTGGTGATGAAGTTTTCAAAGGCGACTTTCTGAATGTAAAGAATACTGAAATTTTTCTCGAGGTTGCCTTCTGTGTTACTTTTCTCAAGCCCAGCCGGTGCGCGTGACAGCGCGTCCGCAACAATGTTCTCCTTGCCGGGAATGTAGACTATTGTGAAGCGGAATTCTTGCAGAAACAATGCCCAACGTTTTAACCTATCATGATTTAATTTTGAAGACATAAGAAATTGTAATGCACGATGATCACTGTATACTTTTACGTGCTTACCAGAAAGAAAGAAACGGAATTTGTTAAATGCCCAAACGATAGCTAAAGCTTCTAATTCAGTAACGGAATAATTTTTTTCAGATTTTGTTAGCACTCGGCTAGCAAAAGCAATGGTTTTCTGAACAGTAGTGTCATTTTCTATGGCTTCTTGAAATAAGTGGGCACCAAGACCGACTTTAGAAGAATCCGTGCTAAGGCAGAAATCTTGTGACAGATCTGGATGAGCTAGTATTGGCGCGTGAAGTAACGCTTCTTTCAAAGAATTGAATTCCAACGGTGTAATCACGTAATCATCTGTCACTGACGAAATAAACAAGTTTGTCTCTCTCAGTTAAATGATCAGATAGCTGTGTAATTTATGTGTTAGAGAAATATGGTACCGATGTGTTAAATTGTATAAGCAAATACCATATTAGCTAGGGCTCCTTGTGCTTGCCAAACACATGGTACACAAAGTAGGCGTGTACCCCCCTGAGGTTTATTGTAATTGTATCCTCAGGTATTACAGCTTACAGCAATGAAATGAAATGTATCACGAAAAACTTTCTTTGTAATTCAAAAATCTCTAAAAATAAATGTTTTAAGTACAAAATTAATCACTCAAGTACGTGTCCTGTAGCGCTAAATATGCGTCTTGCTGTAAGATAATCTCTGGGAAGTGTCGTAGTTATCGTCCTCCAAAAGCTAAGTTCAGCAGAAGCCAATGTACTTACCTCATGATAAACAAAGTGAAATGCTTTGCGTATAGATATCATACTTATTACGATTATTGCCGTGATGAAGAAAGTACTGTGCTGTAACGTATTGTTGTGCTACAGAAAAGGCTGTCTCCTTGTAGCTATACCACAAAAGTTACTACTAAAACATGTCTCACTTTATAGAAGAATTCAGAAAAAACTGTGCAGATATAAAACAGATACACCGCAAAAGCAACATTGTAAATTGTCACGCATTAGCAGCGTCGTGATAAAATCGTGTAGCTGTCACATAAACTAACCACTGTGTCATCTGGCATTTCACAGAAAGCACCTCAAATCCAGAATCCACTCTCAAGCAAACCAAAATGTTGCATGAAAATTTCATTAGCAGGGCTGGTAAATGTTCTAATCGTGCAACTAACAAGGAGGAATGTATAAATAACAACACTGTGTCGTCTGTTCGCAATAACAATGCATTCGCAATTACTTGTCTAAGTTACCTATGTTCTTGACTGGATGGTTAGTTAGCTTTAAAACATAGTTGCATGTTAACAGTTTCTCAGTGTGACAAATTGTACAAATGGTGTGAAGTGAAAATTGCAAAGACTAAGTTAAAAAGCAGATTATCTGTCAATAAATGGTTTTACATGAGAAATGTGGTGTAAACCTTTACTCTTCCTAGTACGCAGAGTTTCAACTTCAACGCAATTATCATGTGGTATACGTCGGATTCTGTAAGGTCCATTGTAAACTAGAAAGAATTTGTGACTCAAGTGTTTCTTCTTATGTGACAATGAATGAGCTTTAATGAGAACTTTCTGACCAATATATAATTTCTTTGCATTTGCTTTACCGTGTAGTTTTCTCCTTTTGTCTGCTGCAGATTTTATATTTTTAAGAGCCAAATCAATTATGTCTTTGTGTCGAAGTTTACGTGTATTCGGGAAAGGTACAAGCTCTCTGATTCTGTTCGGAGGTTCTTTATTCTTCAGTACAAGAGTAGGTGGTAAAGCAGTGGAATCATGAGGCATTTCATTCAGCACATTTTGAAATAAGTGTAAATATCTGTCCCAATGCTGATGTATGTAAGTAGGCTGTTTATGTTTTCTTTATGTAAGTTTGCTGTTTATGTTTTTTATTGGCAACGTTACATAGCACTCTGTATGAAAATCACTGGCTGTGCTGTGTGCAGTATGTGGCTAATTTGCATTGTTGTCTGCCATTGTTGTCATGAACTGCTATAGCTGGATGCGAACAGCGCATAGCGCTGGGCAGTTGGAGGTGAGCCGCCAGCAGTGGTGGATGTGGGGAGAGAGATGGCGGAGTTTTGTAATACTGGATGTGAATTATGAATATTAAGGTAAATACAGTGTTTGTTCTCTATTAAAATCTTTCATTTCCTAACTATCCCTATCAGTAGTTAGTGCCTTCAGTAGTTTGAATCTTTTATTTAGCTGGCAGTAGTGGCACTCGCTGTATTGCAGTAGTTCGAGCAGCGAAGATTTTTGTGAGATAAGTGATTTGTGAAAGGTATAGTTTAATGTTTGTCAGGGCCATTCTTTTGCAGGGATTTTTGATAGTCAGATTGCGTCGCGCTAAAATTATTGTGTGCCAGGTTAAGCACAGTCATGTACAATGGTTCTAAGTGGACGTTTCACATGTAAAAATTGTTCAAAGGGGACGTTTCATAAGTACGTATTGTGGCTGCCAGCGGAGTGAGTCATTGCCTATTGTCTCTTTGTTGGCGCGCGTCGTTATTGGGATTTGGAGACCTAACTTCCACAAATTCGCCTTGCCCAGAGGGCCCAGCTCTGTTTAAAACTCGCCAGTTCTGATGCAATTCAGGTCTGTCGTTACGATCATATCGTCTGTCGTCATGTCGGTAGGTTCGATAGTTTCTTTCTTGTCGGTCATGTGGTGGAGAATTTCTGCCTGAGTCGTAACTGCGTGCTGGACCGTTGCGTCTAAAGTTATTCTGTCTCCCTTGATAATAGTTATTTTGGTTCACATATTGTCTGTTTCTCTGATTGTCTCTGTGATAGTCATTACCGCGGAAAGGTGATCTTTCCCTGTAACTATTACTCTGCCAGTGGTTATCATATGGGTGGTGTCTGTTTTGGTCACGATTTACGTTGTAAGAATAGGTTTGTCGTGGCCATTTATTGTTTCTGTCGTCACGGAATTGAGACGGATGTGACCTGTAGTGATTGTTTTCCTGTTTTCGCATCCCGCGACTGTCTGTGTCAATTTCCAGTTCTTGTAACAATCCCTGAAAAGCTTCAATGTCGTCTTTGCAACGTCCTGCCAAAATAATATGTCGTAAATGTTCAGGCAGTTTGATTAAGCAAATGCGGATGAGTTCTGAGGGGCTGTATGGGTTTGATAGGTACTGATTCTTGTGCAACATGTCTTCAAAATATTTGACAAGACTGGAAAATTCAGATTGTTCAAAGTGTTTCATCATCATGATGCTATGTTTTACGCGGTCTTGTGTGGCTTGAGACCAATATGCTGAGAGGAAGGCATGGTAAAATTCTCCTTCACTGTGGCAATCGTGAATGACCGATCGCATTCTTACAGCTGGTTCATTCTCTAAGTAGCCACACATAAATTCTAACCTGTGCTCCAATGACCAGTTGGGAGGGAAACAATGAGAGAATTGATGGAGCCATGCTTGTGGATGAATGTCGTTGCCAGAATTCTTAAATGTTTTGAATTTACGTGTAGTAATGAACAGCTTATAGTCAAAATCATCGTGTCGGCGAGTAGCATGTCGGTCATTGTCACGTCGTTTCGGCGGTTCCATCTCAAAATTCGGTGTACCTTGCCAATTTCTTTCATAATTACCGAAATGCCCTGTGTTATTATTTTGTGGCTTTTCCGTATTTCTAAGTTCCTCTTCCCGTGTTGGAGCGCGAGTATCCTCTGAAATATGTAATTCTTGTATTACCTGTGTCAGCTGATCTTGTAATTCCCGCATTTCTCTTTTGTACTGTGTGTTGATTTGATTTTGATTTTGTTTGAATTTTCTAATTTGTTCATACTCTTCTGTGTCAGTGAAGGCTACGGGTCTTGTGTCATTCAGATCATCATCTACCTTTGTAGATAAGTTAGTGACCTGATCCGAAAGTTCGGCTACTTTCTCTGATAATGAACTAATTTCCCCCATGTGTCTTTCTACTGTGTCCTTTAAGTTTTCCTGAGTTTTTGCAAGTTGCGTAACCGAATCGGTAGATGCAACTGAGTCCATTTTAGCTTGCAAGGTCTCATGATTTTCATGAACAATAGTTTGCAGCTCTTTTATGGCTGCTTCGTGATTCTGTAATGCATTTTCATGCCGCGAAAAAATAGGCTGAAAATGCTCACAAATTTGTGTTTTTACGTCATTACAGACTTTTTGGCATTTCGATTCAATGTTATGTAACTCAATAGTTAGATCTTCACGTGTTTGTTCAAGTGTGGTGTCTAACTTCCGAAGATTTTGTTCCATTGTGTCTAACTTTTGAAGATTTTGTTCCACTGTGTCTAACTTTTTAAGATTTTGTTCCACTGTGTCTAACTTTTTAAGATTTTGTTCCATTGTGTCTAACTTTTGAAGATTTTGTCCCATCTGTCTCTGATTTTGTTCCATTTGTTGCATTAGTTGTAATAACAATGCATTAGTGTCTGGAATCTGTTCCTCTACTCTTTTCGGCAGTGCATTTGCGCCGGCAACATTCACATTTTGACAAGCTGAAAATGTGTCTTGACTTATTTGAGAAAACGGTGAGGACGCAAAACCTGAATCTACAGTATTTGCAATATTGTGTCCTATCATTTCGGATTCCTGAGGCGAGCTGTTGCCGACCGACCGATCGATAATGCTTCCCTGTTCACTACCTGTTTGACTGTCTACGCCATTGTTTGACGTCCGCTCCATTTCCCTATGCACAGTTACCAAATTACTACTTTGAACATTAGTTAACTCATTACACAGTGGCGCTAACACATTGCTTTCGTCTTCACTGTCGTTTCTCATTTTACTTTGGAGCCGAGTGTTACGTTTTTCACACGCCATTATTGTGACAATATTTCACACGATAACACAGAAAAACACAATTTGAATAGCAAAAATAAGAGAACACATTAACATAGCACTGAAAATAATATCTAGTTAATTGCAGCTGCGAAATACTTGGTGCAAATCTACATGCATACCACAACTGTTTTACAGTACAACAATGAAAGACTGCAACTACAAAGGAGATTCTCTCTACAATTACGCGCTAGCTATAAACAAAAGCTACACTAAATACACAAACTACAAGAAAAAATCAGAAGATTCCAGTGAGGTATCCTAGGCTAAGGGTCGACATATGAAACGTCCCCTTTGAACAATTTTTACATGTGAAACGTCCACTTAGAACCATTGTACATGACTGTGCTTAACCTGGCACACAATAATTTTAGCGCGACGCAATCTGACTATCAAAAATCCCTGCAAAAGAATGGCCCTGACAAACATTAAACTATACCTTTCACAAATCACTTACCTCACAAAAATCTTCGCTGCTCGAACTACTGCAATACAGCGAGTGCCACTACTGCCAGCTAAATAAAAGATTCAAACTACTGAAGGCACTAACTACTGATAGGGATAGTTAGGAAATGAAAGATTTTAATAGAGAACAAACACTGTATTTACCTTAATATTCATAATTCACATCCAGTATTACAAAACTCCGCCATCTCTCTCCCCACATCCACCACTGCTGGCGGCTCACCTCCAACTGCCCAGCGCTATGCGCTGTTCGCATCCAGCTATAGCAGTTCATGACAACAATGGCAGACAACAATGCAAATTAGCCACATACTGCACACAGCACAGCCAGTGATTTTCATACAGAGTGCTATGTAACGTTGCCAATAAAAAACATAAACAGCAAACTTACATAAAGAAAACATAAACAGCCTACTTACAATTTCAGCATTCAAAATTGTTCAAATGGCTCTGAGCACTATGGGACTTAACATCTGAGGTCATCAGTCCCCTAGAACTAACCTAAGGACATCACACACATCCAAGCCCGAGGCAGGATTCGAACCTGCGACCGTAGCAGTCGCGCGGTTACGGACTGCAGCGCCTAAACCGCGTGGCCACCGCGGTCGGCATTTCAGCATTGAGCAGTCAACAAGTGTCAGCGTGCGAACCATTCAACGAAACATCGTGGATAAGGGCTTTCGGAGCCGAAGGCCCACTCGTGTACCCTTGTTGACTGCACGACACAAAGCTTTACGCCTCACCTGGGTCTGTCAACATCGACATTGCACTGTTGATGACTGGAAACATGTTTCCTGGTCGGAGTAGTCTCGTTTCAAATTGTTCCCAGCGGACAGACGTGTACGGGTATGGAGACAAGCTCATGAATCCATGGACCCTGGATGTCAGCAAGGGACTGTTCAAGCTGGTGGAGGCTCTGTAATGGTGTGGGGCGTGTGCAGTGGAAGTTATGTGGGACCGCTGACATCCCTGGATTCGTCTCTGACAGATGACGCGCACGTAAGCATCCTCTCTGATCACCTGCATCCATTCATGTCAATTGTGCATTCCGACGGACTAGGGCAATTCCAGCAGAAGAATGCGACCCCCCCCCCCCCTCCCCATGCGACCAGAATTGTTACAGACGGCCTCCACGAACAATCTTCTTAGTTTAAACACTTCCGCTGTCCACCAAACTCTCCAGACATGAACATTATTGAGTATACCTGGGATACGTCTAGACACGACTCTGACAGGCGATAAGTACGTAGGCATCCTGCCTGATCACCTGCATTCATTCGTGTCCATTGTGCATTCCGACGGATTTGTGGAATTCAATCGGGACAATGCGACACCCTACACGTTCATAATTGCTAAGGATTGGATCCAGGAACACTCTTCTGAGTTTAAACATTTCCGCTGACCACCAGACTCCCCAGACATGAACATTATTAAGCATATCTGGGATTCCTTGGAAAGTGCTGTTTAGAAGATAGTTGATTCCATGTCACGTCTTGTTGCGGCACTTTTGCGTGCTCACAGGGGTCCTACACGATATTAGGCAAGTGTACCAGTTTCTTTGGCTCTTGTAGCAACCAACGAACGTGTCTTTCCATGGCTTTTGGGTTGGGTTCTTTGGGGAAGGAGACCAGACAGCGAGGTCATCGGTCTCATCGGGTTAGGGAAGGACGGGGGAGGAAGTCGGCCGTGCCCTTTCAAAGGAACCATCCCGGCATTTGCCTGGAGCGATTTAGGGAAATCACGGAAAACCTAAATCAGGATGGCCGGACGCGGGATTCAACCGTCGTCCTCCCGAATGCGAGTCCAGTGTGTAACCACTGCGCCACCTCGCTCGGTCCCATGGCTTTTGGCCCCCATATGTATGTTTCTTCGGTGTACTTTCAACACTCACTCTGCTATCCACTTTTTCTACAATTAGTTTCGTGTGGTCGTGTCCTTTTGTAGTCGCTCTGGAATCCTCCTCGACCCTTTACCGTCATTACTGTTGCTATAGAGGGCAGTGAAACGAAAACGAGACAGATGGAAAACAGTAAAAAAACTAGGTATTATTTCAAAAGTAATCTCCATAACTGTTAATACCTTCATCCTACTGTGGCCTAAGAGCGTCAACACCTTCATTGAAAAATTTTCCAATGGAACAATGATTGTACTCAGGCGTGCACCTCTTTGTCCGATGAAAATCGATGCCCACAAATGTCTTTCTTCAGGGCTCCAAAAACAGGAAAATTGCATGGGGAGAGGTGGGCTGTATGGAGGGTGCGTAAGGGCTTTCCAGCGAAACTTCTGCAGTGTACTCGAAGCAACTTTGCCAACGTCATGCCCGTGCCCACTTTCGATGGTTCAAATGGCTCTGTGCACTATGGGACTTAACATCTTAGGTCATCAGTCCCCTAGAACTTAGAACTACTTAAACCTAACTAACCTAAGGACATCACACACATCCATGCCCGAGGCAGGATTCGAACCTGCGACCGTAGCAGTCCCGCGTTTCCAGACTGTAGCGCCTAGAACCGCACGGCCACCGCGGCCGGCTGTGCCCACTTTCGACTGAATTCTTTTTTCCATCTGTCTCGACTTATGGCCTAGTTTTCTCATCGGTTATTTGGCTACTCCTTATAGTTACTGACTTACAATAGTGTAATCGAACTATATAAAAATGAAAAAGCTGGCATACTATGCTTACTTTCATTCCATAATGTCATATGGGATTATTTTTTGGGGTAATTCATCAAGCCAAGCTAAAATTTTCCGGGCACAAAAACGTGCAGAAAGAGTTATATGTGGTGTGAACTCAGGAACATCCTGCAGAAGCCTGTTTAGGTAACTAGGTATACTAACTACTGCTTCCCAATATGTTTATTCCTTAATGAAATTTGTCATTAAAAATATATCAGCTCAATTCATCGAATCAATACTAGAAATAAGAATAATCTTCACAAGGATTTAAAGTCACTTAGTCTTGTCCAAAAAGGTGTGCATTATTCAGGAACGCACATTTTCAATAACTTGCCAGCAGCCATAAAAAGCTTAACAACCAATGAAATTCTGTTTAAGAGAAGCCTAAAGCATTTATTGGTGGCCAACTCCTTCTACTCCATTGATGAATTTCTCAGTAGAACCAACTGTTTTGTGTATAAGTACAATATAACTTCTGCACAATTTCAGTGCACGTAAATAATTGTGTATGTATGTATGTGTGTGTGTGTGTGTGTGTGTGTGTGTGTGTAAGTAAGTACAATCTAAGTTCTGCACAATTTCAGTGCAGTAATGTGTTCATTGTAAATAAGTATTATAATAGTTGTATTACACGTTTATTACCTTAAAAATAAATAAAAGACTTTTGTTATTTTAAATTCAGTGCATTAGTATTTGTAAAATGATTCTTTCATATAGCGTTCATTAAAAAATGACAATCATTCCACGTGGGACCTGTGGAATGGTACATTAGCTTATTTGTTTGAGTTGTAAGTATTTGTCATGTATTGTTGTTTTTCTGATAGGTTCTACATCCTGGAGGACCTCCTTACTACGGATCAACTGGAATGTAAGTAAATCTAATCTAATCTTCGTTGAAGTGGCACCGGCTATTATTGTCGATATGCAAATGATATCACAATTCAGATTACGTAATGTTTTCAATAACCTGTTACATGAGAAGAGTGCTTCTTCTCTTGTAATCACAAACCTCGGCCAATGGACGTGGAAATGTGCAACACTGTGTTTTGTTTCGGTAAGTTCTCCTATGTGTATCACTTCCTCGGCCTATCTGTACCTCTCCTAATGTATATGAGGGCATGATATGAAAATATAATGGGATGCAGATAGGTGAAGGACTAACCCACAGATACAAAGCGTTAGACTTGTCAAAGCACAGCATTTGAAAGCTAAGCAGAGCGTTTGTCTCAGGCGGCTGCAATAAGATCGATTCGGACGAGAGTAGAGGGTGTAAGTTGTCCTTCAGCCAGTGCGAGACCAGTGGTTTTTATACGGAACGTTGTCTCCGAAAAGCAGCCATGTTTCGGCACTAATAGACACTCAAGAGACAGGCTGTAGCTGAGCTCTGGTTGATATGTAGTAAGAAGTTGAAAAACGAGTTACATCATTGTGGATAAGACTCCTGGTGTGTTATTCAGGGTTGATTTGGTTAGTGTAGTATCGAATGTCGATGTAATTATTATTATTTTGGAGGAATAGGATGACGAGTGGGTGGTAGTTACATTATATTTTCGTATCATGCCCTCATATGTACTGGGAGAAGTAAGTATAGATAGGATGAGGAAGTGTGAGACACAGGAGCACTTATTGAGACAAAACACAGTGGTGCACATTTCCACTGGCCGAGGTTGGTGATTACGAGGGAAGAAACACTCTTCTCATGTCACAGATTATTGAAAACTTTATCTAATTTGCATTCTGACCATAGTCTTGCACCTTACCGGACGAGCTTCAGAGGTTATTTACAAAAACGTGAAGATTTTTCCTTGCTACCATAATTTTCTGGAATGGAAACAAATCACTGTTTTCTATGTAATGTGGTCTTGGCCACCGGTTTGTGCCATTTGTGATATGGCACAGTAACTGAAAAAGTACGTAGGTTTGAAAACAGTCAGTGGCAGCGAAAATTCAGGTAAGATAATAGAAAGCGAGGTGGAAAATTTTGAAGGTCGGCAGATGACTTGCAATAGTAACATGGATGACGGCCGCGGTGACCGTGCGGTTCTAGGCACTTCAGTCCGGAACCGCGTGACTGCTGCGGTCGCAGGTTCGAATCCTGCCTCGGGCATGGATGTGTGTGATGTCCTTAGGTTGGTTAGGTTTAAGTAGTTCTAAGTTCTAGGGGACTGATGACCTCAGATGTTGAGGCCCGTAGTGCTCAGAGCCATCTGAACCGTTTTTGAAGTAACATGGATGCATATAACTGAAGATGAGGTCGTTTTCCGGGCAGGAGTGATGATAGCGGGTAAAAATGTAAGAATAGGACTGCAATATAAAAATAATATTTTCTGAGCCGTGGAAAAATTTGCTGTTTTGAAGAGCGCGCCGCAGCGTGTAGTGTAAAGCAGCGCCTTTCGTTTCTGGCGGTGGCGCCTCTGTGGCTATCGCAGCTTTGGTGTCTCCCTCTGGTGTGAAAGGGGAAAGGTTGCTTGTTGACGTGCATTTAAGGGGCGCTATGAGCTCGTCAGGGGGTCAGTCAGTGTCAGTCTGAGTCGGTGCAGTCGGAGCGAGTCTAGTCAGTTGGTCAGCCGGGTCAGTGTGGGGCACTCAGTGTCTGTCGTCCGGAGTGCTAGTATGTGTTAGGACGCCAGTCTGCTCGAGTTTGCTCAGGCAATGGTCACTGGCGGTTGGATCGATCGGTTGGTCGGTCGCGCACTGGGACGCAAGATGACTTGTCCGCCTGGAGCGTCGGCATATGTGAGGTTGCCACGTGAGTCCAGTGGCCGCGCCGTATAGCGAAGCGTAGTGGCTTCGCGGCCAACACGAGAGTAACAGGAGTCAACCCACGACATCGGTCTGGCCGGCGCGAGCTGCAACGCCGTGAGACGGGAGATCGGCGCGCCTTCCTGCGTCCATTGAAGCGGCTGGCAGCGGACGGTTCGGGAGAGTGTTTTGGAGGTTCTGCGCCAGGTTTTTGGCAGAAATCGCAGTTATTAGAAGTTAAGTGATTAGTGATACGTTGTTTCAGATTCTTGTTAAATTCTACTTGGGTTCTTGGTCAGTGTCTCGTCCCCAGCTTGCTCGTCTGTTAAAAAATGGTTCAATTGGCTCTGAGCACTATGGGACTTAACATCTGTGGTCATCAGTCCCCTAGGACTCAGAACCACTTAAACCTAACTAACCTAAGGACATCACACACATCCATGCCCGAGGCAGGATTCGTACCTGCGACCGTAGCGGTCTCGCGGTTCCGGACTGAAGAACCTAGAACCGCGAGACCACCGCGGCCGGCTGCTCGTCTGTCTCTCGTCCGCATTTGTTAGGCAGTTAGTGTCTGTCTGTCTGTCGGTCTGCCGTACGTTAATACCTGCCTCTGTCATGTTTGTCGGATTCGGCGTTAACGAATTCATTGCTTAAAGGCCGAATTCTTGAAATATGTTTTTATCTTGCCGATCATCTTGCGAGGTGGTATATGTGTCATGCAGAGCATGTTGTACATTTTATGTAAGTCTGCATTTTATGGGTTTTATTTAAAAAGTCATTTTAGGTTATAAGATTGCCACCCTTCCACCGTAAGAGTCCTTAAAAAAATTGCACTTTCGGTGGGAAATAATTTGAGTGTTGTACCATTTCCACCCCTCTTATGGGGTGCATAGTTTATGTAAGCTACTATAAACAGCATAGTGAACGCATTATTGTGGCCAAGATAGATACGAAGCCCACACCTACCACAGTAGTACAAGTTTATATGCCAACTAGCTCTGCAGATGACGAAGAAATTGAAGAAATGTATGATGAAATAAAAGAAATTATTCAGATAGTGAAGGGAGACGAAAATTTGATAGTCATGGGTGACTGGAATTCGAGTGTAGGAAAAGGGAGAGAAGGAAACGTAGTAGGTGAATATGGATTGGGAATAAGAAATGAAAGAGGAAGCCGCCTGGTAGAATTTTGCACAGAGCACAACTTAATCATAGCTAACACTTGGTTTAAGAATCATGATAGAAGGTTGTGTACATGGAAGAACCCTGGAGATACTAAAAGGTATCAGATAGATTATATAATGGTAAGACAGAGATTTAGGAACCAGGTTTTAAATTGTAAGACATTTCCAGGGGCAGATGTGGACTCTGACCACAATCTATTGGTTATGACCTGTAGATTAAAACTGAAGAAACTGCAAAAAGGTGGGAATTTAAGGAGATGGGACCTGGATAAACTGAAAGAACCAGAGGTTGTACAGAGTTTCAGGGAGAGCATAAGGGAACAATTGACAGGAATGGGGGAAAGAAATACAGTAGAAGAAGAATGGGTAGCTTTGAGGGATGAAGTAGTGAAGGCAGCAGAGGATCAAGTAGGTAAAAAGACGAGGGCTAGTAGAAATCCTTGGGTAACAGAAGAAATATTGAATTTAATTGATGAAAGGAGAAAATATAAAAGTGCAGTAAATGAAGCAGGCAAAAAGGAATACAAACGTCTCAAAAATGAGATCGACAGGAAGTGCAAAACGGCTAAGCAGGGATGGATAGAGGACAAATGTAAGGATGTAGAGGCTTATCTCACTAGGGGTAAGATAGATACTGCCTACAGGAAAATTAAAGAGACCTTTGGAGATAGGAGAACCACTTGTATGAACATCAAGAGCTCAGATGGAAACCCAGTTCTAAGCAAAGAAGGGAAAGCAGAAAGGTGGAAGGAGTATATAGAGGGTCTATACAAGGGCGATGTTCTTGAGGACAATATTATGGAAATGGAAGAGGATGTAGATGAAGATGAAATGGGAGATACGATACTGCGTGAAGAGTTTGACAGAGCACTGAAAGACCTGAGTCGAAACCAGGCCCCCAGAGTAGACAACATTCCATTGGAACTACTGACGGCCTTCGGAGAGCCAGTCCTGACAAAACTCTACCATCTGGTGAGCAAGATGTATGAAACAGGCGAAATACCCTGAGACTTCAAGAAGAATATAATAATTCCAATCCCAAAGAAAGCAGGTGTTGACAGATGTGAGAATTACCGAACAATCAGTTTAATAAGCCACAGCTGCAAAATACTAACACGAATTCTTTACAGACGAATGGAAAAACTAGTAGAAGCCGACCTCGGTGAAGATCAGTTTGGATTCCATAGAAATACTGGAACACGTGAGGCAATAGTATATAGATTTAAGTGTCAGGAAGTCATTTCTGAAAGTATTTGTATGGAGTGTAGACATGTATGGAAGTGAAACATGGACGATAAATAGTTTGGACAAGAAGAGAATAGAAGCTTTCGAAATGTGGTGCTACAGAAGAATGCTGAAGATTAGATGGGTAGATCGCATAACTAATGAGGAGGTACTGAATAGGATTGGGGAGAAGAGGAGTTTGTGGCACAACTTGACCGGAAGAAGGGATCGTTTGGTAGGACATGTTCTGAGGCATCAAGGGATCACCAATTTAGTATTGGAGGGCAGTGTGGAGGGTAAAAATCGTAGGGGGAGACCAAGAGATGAATACACTAAGCAGATTCAGAAGGATGTAGGTTGCAGTAGGTACTGGGAGATGAAGAAGCTTGCACAGGATAGAGTAGCATGGAGAGCTGCATCAAACCAGTCTCAGGACTGAAGACCACAACAACAACAACAGTTTATGTGTTTGTGTGAGTTGTTAAAATTTTTAGTTTAAAGTAATCTGGTGTGTTGCAGATTTGCACCTGAGCAGTCTTTCAGAGGTCGCTGTGAGCGGTCGTGACTACGGCCGTGTTAAAAGGGAGCGGCAAGCTTCTCAGCCCAAAGGCTCCTATTGTTAAAAAAAAATAATGTTATTTCGGCCTCTGAGTAATTGTAGCTTGATATTTAGAGGGTGATTTCTGATTGTAATTTTAAATGTTTTCTTTTTTCTTTTTTTTTTTTTTTTTTTTTTTTTTAGAAAAGAAAGGGTTTTAGGAATAAAATTTCCATTTGTTGAAATTTAATTTGTTTCCAACAGTTACTCCCTGGCAACTACTTCCACGCTCACATAGTGTGATTAAATGTGTTAATGTTCTTGGTGAATCGCTAGTAAATAAAGTAAATTCTTTAAGAAAAGTTTTTGAAAGAGTAAAATCACGGTTCATTTTCTGCACACGTTTTCAACTATCGAGCAGACACCTGGCTATCTAGGTCTCATTGAAGGCAATTCTCCGATCCCACGGGACAGAACACATGTGCGAGTCGCGAATTAGCCGCTTAATATTCCCACTTGTTCCGGGCCTCTGTAGCGCTGTCGACTATTGTTGCGGCAGGAGCGCATGCCAAATACGGAGACAATGGCCCGGAACAGACCGCAGCGGCCCATGTGGCCGGCTAACCCAGCCAGCGACGAGCGCTCAAAGGAGGTGAAAAAAAAGGCCAGGAAGCCGCACAAAGGCGCCGTGTTCGCAGTTACACTCTCCACTCCCGCGTTCACTCGTCAGCTGCGGGCCCATTCAGAGAGCCCACGAGGGGAGCGGCGGCCATTTAAATCAGGGTCCCGCACAGCGCAACGCGCTTCATAGTTCTCGCGAGCGCGTATGCGATAGCAGGGCCAGAGCTGCTCGTACACCTGTTGCTGGATGTGGCGGTGTGACGTAGGCAGCGCTCGTTGTTCTTCTGTTTCTGTTCCTCATCCATTGCTCTGCACCCTTCTCGCTCTTCCTTTACTCCTCACCCCCCCCCCCCCCCCCAACACTCCATCGCCCTGCTCAAAGTGTTCGCGCGCTCGTCTCTCTCTCTCTCTCTCTCACTCACTGTGTGTGTGTGTGTGTGTGTGTGTGTGTGTGTGATATCAATACAGCGCCTAGGGGAGCTGACAGGAAGGGAAGGGGGAGCCAGACCATGACCTAGGTCAAGCGCTCGGCCGCAGAGAGCGTATTGTTTGTATTCCGCACTGCCTGCGTTGCCTCCCCGCTTCCCCAGGGAGTGTCGCACTCGAGGGCATCTGGTGCGATCTCACGCGTGTACCACATGTGCCCTACGCTCTTCTACAGCTGGCTTTGCGCCTCCGCTGAGTGCGTCGTAAGTTCGCAAGCGCCTTACTTGTTAGGCTATTGCGGTCATCGATAGTACTCAAACACTGTCCTGGAACACGGTAGCAGTTGCAGCGTAGTGACAATGAAAGTTCGATTTTTAATCTTTCGCGTAATTTTGAAAATCCTGTTACAGTTAAAAAAAGTAAAAAACTTATTTTTGGTCAAAATGCAGCACAAATTACCCTGACTATACTCGTCCAGTGACTCGTAATAAGAGCACTTCGCGAGTTCCAACAAACTTTAAGCATAACTTCAAAACTTTCTTAAAGTCTTTCCTTCTACTTGCTTAAGGGTAAACATTTAACACAAAAACTCATTTCTAAAGTAGTCAGACAATCAGACGTTTGAAGCTGTTTTATGCTTGTGAGTTCTTTTCTTTAATGAATCTAGGGTTTACTAGTACTGTTGGTACTGTTATATTTTTAACACTCCCCCCCCCCCTCCACGTCATCAGCAATTTTAACACACACATCTGGATAACGACTACCTGTTCAGCTATCCACGTTGCTCTTGGATATTTTTTATTGTCATCCATCCACCTATCAATGTTGTTGTTGTGGTCTTCAGTCCTGAGACTGGTTTGATGCAGCTCTCCATGCTACTCTCTCCTGTGCAAGCTTCTTCATCTCCCAGTACCTACTGCAACCTACGTCCTTCTGTATCTGTTTAGTGTATTCATCTCTTGGTCTCCCTCTACGAGTTTTACCTTCCACGCTGCCCTCCAATACTAAATTGATGATCCCTTGATGCCTCATAACATGTCCTACCAACCGATAAATTTCTAGTCAAGTTGTGCTACAAACTTCTCTTCTCCCCAATCCTATTCAATACCTCCTCATTAGTTATATGATCTACCCATCTAATCTTCAGCATTCTTCTGTAGCACCACATTTCGAAAGCTTCTATTCTCTTCTTGTCCAAACTAGTTATCGTCCATGTTTCACTTCCATACATGGCTACACTCCATACAAATACTTTCAGAAACGACTTCCTGACACTTAAATCTATACTCGATGTTAAAAAATTTCTCTTCTTCAGAAACGCTTTCCTTGCCATTGCCAGTCTACATTTTATATTCTCTCTACTTCGACCATCATTAGTTATTTTGCTCCCCAAATAGCAAAACTCCTTTACTACTTTAAGTGTCTCATTTCCTAATCTAATTCCCTAAGCATGACCCGACTTAATACGACTACATTCCATTATCCTCGTTTTGCTTTTGTTCATGTTCATCTTATATCCTCCTTTCAAGACACTATCCATTCCGTTCAACTGCTCTTCTAAGTCCTTTGCTGTCTGTGACAGAATTTCAATGCCATCGGCGAACCTCCAAGTTTTTATTTCTTCTCCATGGATTTTAATACCTACTCCGAATTTTTCTTTTGTTTCCTTCACTGCTTGCTCAATATACAGATTGAATAACATCGGGGAGAGGCTACAACCCTGTTTCACTCCCTTCCCAACCACTGCTTCCCTTTCATGTCCCTCGACTCTTATTACTGCCATCTGGTTTATGTACAAATTGTAAATAGCCTTCCGCTCCCTGTATTTTACCCCTGCCACCTTCAGAATTTGAAAGAGAGTAGTCCAGTCAACATTGTCAAAAGATTTCTCTAAATCTACAAATGCCTCTCCACCAAGGGCAAGGTCCATGGTTCTTGGGAGGGGGAGGGGGCACCTATCAATAGCTCATCGTTTTTTATATATTTGAAAATCAGCAAAGACTTGGTGCATCCACTTTCGCATCCCGCCTGGATAGGCGCCGCGTGGGTCTGCTACTGTAAACTGAGGGGTAGGCCGAATGTAGGAAGTGAGTAGGAGCAGGAAAAGGTGAAATGCTTCGGTACTGCTCAAATGGTTCAAATGGCTCAGAGCACTATGGGACTTAACTTCTGAGGTCATCAGTCGTCTAGGACTTAGAACTACTTAAACCTAACTAACCTAAGGACATCACACACATCCAAGCCCGAGGCAGGATTCGAACCTGCGACCGGAGCGGTCGCGCGGTTCCAGACTGTAGCGCCCAGAACCGGTCGGCCACTCTGGCCGGCTTCGGTACTGTGTATAGGTTATAACTCTTGTACTTATCTTTGCGTACAGATGAGCACGTAGGTGCAAAGCTGTTCATCAGTCAAATCTAACAGCGGCTAGAAGTTACAAAGGCAAAATCTGTAGTGGCTCACCCACTATGAAATAGAAACAATGTTGCTTGGTCGACTACTCGGAATCAAATGGGCAGAATTTGGAGCGGCGCTTGTAGAGCTGCACAGCGCCGGCTAGAGGGCGCTGTCTTCAGTGTCGGTGTCGCAGTGACAACCTACCAACTCGGACCTACGCCGTGGCATGGTAGCTATCGATACCACATCTACCATCTCTTCGTGTGGGTTTATTTGGTGGCCTACTGCACCACATACACAATGGGCAAGATTAACCTACAAAGACATACAGTCCACCATGAATAAAACTGGTGTTTCTAATTTACCAAGGGTGTGGCTGGTATTACATACGTGAGAGAAGGCTGTGTAAAAAAGTGCGATGCAGCCAGCTGCAGACTGCCGACTCCATCTTTGCAAAACATTGCTTAGCACCAACTTCCAGGATATTTCAAAAATATTCGATCCGTTTTCTGGAGACTATATTCATTTATTTACACGTCTAGTTCCGTAGGACCAAATTGAGGAGCAAATGTCCAAGGTCATGGAACGTGTCAGTACATGAAATTACAACAAGAATAACAGATAAAATAAAATGTTTACGAACCCAAAAAAAGTCAAGCCATAAGTTTAAGTAATCGCAGTCAACAATATAACATACGAATCAACTTAATTTTTCAAGGAACTCGTCGACAGAATGGAAGGAAACTCTTCAGTTTCGATTTGAAAGCGCGTCGATTACTGCTAAGATTTTTGAATTAGAGTGGTAGCTTATTGAAAATGGATGCAGCAGTTTACTGCACACCTTTCTGCATAAGAGTTAAGGAAGTCCGATCCAAATGCACGTTCGATTTCTGCCGAGTATTAACTGAGGGAAAGCTGCTTATTCTTGGAATTAAGCTACTTGACTAGAAGAAGGGATCAGTTGGTAGGACATGTTCTGAGCCATCAAGGGATCACCAATTTAGTACTGGGGGGCAGCGTGGAGGGTAAAAATCGTAGAGGAAGCCCAAGAGATGAATACACTAACCAGATTCAGAAGGATGTAGGCTGCAGTAGGTACTGGGAGATGAAGAAGCTTGCACAGCATAGAGTAGCATGGAGAGCTGCATCAAACCAGTCTCAGGACTGAAGACCACAACAAAAACAACAACAACAACAAGCTAATATTGTTAACAAGAAATGACAGTAAGGAATATATATATATATTGAGAGGCTAAAGTCAAAATACCCAGACTCGTGAACAGGGGTCGACAAGAGGTTCGTGAACTTAAACTACTTATTGCCAGAATCGCCCGTTTCTGAGCCAAAAATATCCTTTTAGAATAGGAAGAGTTACCCTAAAATATAATACCATACGGCATAAGCGAATGAAAATAAGCAAAATAGACTAATGTTCGTGTCGAATGATCACTCACTTCAGATAGCGCTCAAAAGTAAAATGGTTCAAATGGTTCTGAGCACTATGGGATTTAACTTCTGAGGTCATCAGTCCCATAGAACTTAAAACTACTTAAACCTAACTAACCTAAGGACATCACACACATCCATGCCCGAGGCAGGATTCGAACCTGCGACCGTTGCGGTCGCCCGGTTCCAGACTGTTCCAAAAGTAAAAATGGCAGCATTAAGTCTCTGAACAAGATCCTGAACATAGACTTTACATGACAGTTTACTATCTATCTGAACACCTATAAATATGGGCTGCTCAGTTTCAGTAATCAATACCTATTCTGTGAAACTGAAGCGTCGGGTTTTGTTCAATTGTGTGTTAGAAACTATAAAAACTGATTTTTACTGAGATTCTTCTATAGGAATGAAGATAGGAATTTGAAGTTAATTGTAATTTAGTAACAAGACTTCAAAATTCTTCTTATTTTCCAAATACACATGTTGCAATAGTGCGTCTTTTACAAGCATGCCCGTACTTCCAGCTATACTACATAAAGGTGCAGTGTTGTGAAATACAGTGAATCTTTTGAAACATCCTATACTACGTAAGATGAAACTCTGCGACAAGTTCCAGAGTGTCACGCGAAGTTGGTCAGAGATCGCCAGCAATGCCATATCGTAAAAACACATAAATTACCTGTGGCTGCAAAGAAATGCCATAACCTACCGCACTGTGTGTGAAATGCATGCAAAAGGTGGACAATAGAAAACAAGCTGAGCGTTTGTAACGTTACCAGTAAACTCCGCCACCCATATTCTACAAAGAACCGAGTTCCCATGTACGAAATAGCTGAAAATGTCTGATTACAAATGAGTTAATGTGTTAAATATTTGACGTTAAGCATGTAAGCGAGAGGAAGTTTAGAAAAGTTTTGAATTTATATTGAAAATTTTGTTGGATGTCGCTAAGAGCTCACGTTATCAAATAATGTATCTGTATATTCAGGGTAATTCACGCTCCGTTTGAAGCGAAAGGTTGTTATTCACGCATCTCTATGTTTATGACGTCATGTCTTCTTTACTTTGTGTCGCACAATGATATAATTATGGAGGTACATTCAGTTGTATATGTGGACACTGCCTGTAGAATGTGTTGCGAATACAGTTAGCAGTAAAGAAGTAACGCCCGATTCTGAATTCTAAATCTAGTAAACTATCAACTTTTTTTCTTTCTCGTGGAGAAGGAATCAATGAGAAAGGATTTCGTAAAGGTTTGAAGTTATATTTTAAGTTTGTTGGAAGTAGATAAGTGATTTCATTCTCAAATACTGGGTGAATATAGTCTGCGTAATTTGCGCGTCGTAAGAAACGGACAGAGTTTCCAACTGTAACACTTGTCTATTGTCTTAGGCCTTTAACATAAGATTGTACCTCTAATGAGTAGATTAAGGCAACATATCAAATTTTTAAATTCGGACAATAATTGTTGATGATGTTGGGACAGCAACCAGCCACAAATTTACTTTCAGTTCTTTTATTCGAAGGGTACCGTTACCGGTTTCGAATCGTTGTGATTCATCCTCAGACGGTTTACACGCTTTCTTTATGACATGTGGTGTGTTTTTTACAGATTAATTGTCCTAAAATATTAATTATACATAATTATATACATGCCACACACAGATGGTAGCGTTACAGATTTTCGTGGCATGTGACTTACGTGATAGGAAGGTTTGGAGTGTTTGTTTTCATAACATTCGTCCAACATATGTTAATACATTCCCACTGCATTCTTATTATTGCATTATTATTGGTTTAAAAAACTCCACAACAAAATGCAGACAAAAATCACAGATCCACTTCATAGCAGTCACTTCAAGCCAAATCAGTGTGCCACAGAAGCCAAACCTAAATATGCTATTCTCCCATACATAGGCCCACTTTCATACCAAATAGCAAACTTATTTAAAAAGAAAAATATCACAATCAGCTTTTCCACAAATAATAAATTACAAGAACAAGTAATCCATGATGTAAATACCTCCAAGAGTCCCTACCGTAAATCAGGAACATACAAACTCAAATGCGATACATGCCCACAATTCTACATTGGACAGACAGGCAGAAGTTTTGAAATTAGATATAAAGAACACATTGATGCTTTAAGACTTAGTAACTTGAACCAATCCGCATTTGCAGCCCATATTGCTGGAGAAAACCATTCAGTGGGAAACATTGAGGACAACTTAAAAATTTTACATCTAGCACAAAAAGGAGCCACTATGAATATATTAGAAGAAATAGAAATAAACACACACAAAAACAGACTATATCCTTAATGAACAAACGGAGTTAGCTAACACCCCTTTCCTGAAAAATTTCCAAAAATTATTTTCCAACCTCCAAAGCAAATAATATTAGTACGCCTATCTGCAGATCAAGTAGCAAATTTATATGTTACTATAATTCTCATGATGCTAAATGTAATTAAATAATGTACTATTTTACCTATAAACAGTACTATATATATATATATATAAACTTCGTAATTAATGTAACAATATCAACTCAAAAAATCAATGTCTCTGTACTAGTGTAAAAGGCATTACAGTTGCGTAAATGAATATATGATCCTTTCCAAACATAGGACATCATCGTCAAATGCTATGATATATATCATAGCATCTTTAATACTCATATGTTTGTAAGCTCTTTATATGTATCAAAACATGTGGTGCGTGATAGAAATCTTCTCAGTGACAAATCCAAAGTGTTCAGTGAGAAAAATTTACGTGCGCAATAATAAGAATGCAGTGGGAATGTATTCACATCTGTTGGGCGAATGTTATGAAAACAAACACTCCAAACCGACATTTCACGTAAGTCACATGCAACGAAAATCTGTAACGCAACCATCTGTGTGTGGCACGTTTATAATTATGTATAATTAATATTTTAGGACAATTAATCTGTAAAAAAACACACCACATGTCATAAAGAAAGCGTGTAAACCGTCTGAGGATGAATCACAACGATTCGAAACCGGTAACGGTACCCTTCGAATAAAAGAACTGAAAGTAAATTTGTGGCTGGTTGCTGTCCCAACACCATCAACATTTGTCTTCAAACAACAGCCACGGTCTCCATCATGTCATCATATGACAAAATTGCATCGGTCAATAATTATGCGATAAACTGAAAATCAAATTTTTGTTGTCCCGTATATAGGTAACCTGCAATGAGAAACACGCACCATGAACGTGGTTAGCCATTTAATAAAACAGATCGTCGATGACTATATACGGCCACCCAAGTATGGTGATACAGAGGTACCTGGAGACGATCGACGCTTGGTGCAGCGACATGCAGTTGACCCTCGTCGTAAACAATTGTACCGTATTACAAGTAAGTAAATGGTACACTGTTACCCTAGTGGTCTGTTATTGAAATATATTTTCCTTTTGGTCTGGCTACAGGCAAATGAAGTAAATTGCTTGTGCCGTCATTATTACATTATTACCTCTGTACTATCCTACGGCACTTGTTAAGATAAAATTTTGCCTCTTGCCGGATGCTGAGCTTGCGAAATAGATGAGAGAGTGTCACTGAAACGATACAGGATTTGCTATGGACATCATTCAAACAAAGGTGTTTTTCGTTGCGAAGGAATCTTCTCACGAAATTCCAATCACCAACTTTCTCTTCCGAAAGCGAAAATATTTTGTTGACGCCGACCTACACAGGGAAAAACGATCACCAAGATAAAATAAGGGAAATCAGAGCTCGTACGGAAAGATATAGGTGTTAGTTTTTTTCGCTAGCTGTACGAGATTGGAATAATAGAGAATTATAGTTCGATGAACCCTCCGCCAGGCACTTAAATGTGATTTTCAGAGTATCCATGTCGATGTAGATGTCGGTTTTAAATTGTTTTTCATTATCTCTGGAATGAATAAGTTATAAACTGCAACGGATAATGCTAGTGACACCTT
This sequence comes from Schistocerca cancellata, assembly GCF_023864275.1. NCBI lineage: Eukaryota > Metazoa > Arthropoda > Insecta > Orthoptera > Acrididae > Schistocerca > Schistocerca cancellata. The sequence continues at coordinate 324,943,544 of NC_064627.1, read as the reverse complement.
CAACCAAAGCATAAAGCACAAAAGTAGGTAACCGCTTTCTTGAAACGTGCTCCTAACAAAGCTAGCACTAACTTGAACTGTCGCAATATTATTAATTATTTGATTTAATTTCATTTAAGTTTGTTGCTATTATTTTCTCTTATGGGTAGAAACACACTTGCATCACCCAGTTAATACAGAGGGAGCTAGGAATTGTCATGAGCAATACGTAATTAGCATGAATCAAGTCTTTTATGGTACTTAACAACATTCTCTCTGAATTTCAACTACATGAACATCAATCAATGTTTAATGATCTCTTACACATGAATTCATGTCAGGAAGGCTAGAGGGGTGGGCGAAGGGGAGGGGGGAGGGGGAAACACTCTCGAAACAACACAAACTTTTCATGGAATGATACTCATACATATGCGCATCTAAAGCAGTCGCACGGTACTGATGAAACTAGTTGCGTCAGCGCACGTCATGCGAAAGCTTTGTCTTCAAAATTGTCTGAGCGTACATTATTTACGTAAGCTCGTGAAGCGAGCGGGAAACGTAGAAATAATGAGCAAACACAATGTTCAAAGGGGAGTCTTTGATTGCGTTTAATTATGTGGAAAATGTTTTGTCCCTTGAACTAACGACGTGAGCAGACGGGGGTGGGGAAGGGGAGGGGGATACTGCGCGATTTTTTCGATAACACGCTCAAGGCCGTTATAATTCTGATACTGAAATCGAAAGAGGAGCCCAGTAGATGAAAAACTATGAGCACAGGTAACATGAGGATCTTCGCTAAGCACATGGCTCTCACTCCCTCACAAACAAACAAATTCAAAATTACACAAAATTAATATAAAAATGTTCCAGATTACTATAAATACGTGTTAGGTCACTGTGTTACTAGCTGGCTGCCTTGACCAAGTCGACCAAGACACTGCCTACCACGTATATACATGTAGGCAGCACAAGCCATCCACCACGAAACGCAGAATCAACCAAGCACTCATATTAATCGAGTGAGTTATCCGTCCCACAATTCATGCTACCTCTCATAATCCCTGACCACAGTTATTTTAAACACTCATCTATCATGAAATTCTGACTGTTACTGCTTTCTTTCGGAAGTCGTGCGGACACGTGGGGCGGACACAAATGACAAAAAAAGTGCTGTTCAGAAGAGATCTCCACCCTCTCGTACTCTTACGGATTTGTGGACAGCCCTGCAGGATTCATGATGTCATTTCCCTCCAGCACTACTTCAGACATTAGTCGAGTCCATGGCACGCCGTGTTGCGGAACTTCTGCGTGGTCGCGGGGAGGTCCTACGCGATATTATAGGTGTATCAGTTTCTTTGGCTTTCGAATACGCTGCAAAAGCCCTTACACATCCTCCATTCAGTCCCGATCCTTCCCCATGCGATGTCCATATTTTTGGAGCGTGAAGGAAGACATTCATGCACGTCGATTTCCTTCGGACGAAGAGTTGTTGCCGGCCGGAGTGGCCGAGCGGTTCTAGGCGCTACAGTCTGGAACCGAACAACCTCTACGGTCGCAGGTTCGAATCCTGCCTCGGGCATGGATGTGTGTGATGTCCTTAGGTTAGTTAGGTTTAAGTAGTTCTAAGTTCTAGGGGACTGCTGACCTCAGAAGTTAAGTCCCATAGTGCTCAGAGCCATTTGAACCATTTGAAGAGGTGCTCGCATGGATACAGCCACCGTTCCGTAGGCAATTGCGAACATTTTTCCACGAAGGCATTAGTCATCTTGTCTCACAGTGTGAGATATGTATTACTATTTATGGCGATTACTTTTGAAAGAGTTTTCTTGCTTTTTCCATCGGTATCGTTCTCATTTAACTGTCTCTCATAATCACTTTAAATTTAGCTGGGATGGTACTTTCTTGAACGCTACTGCCAATTTACTCCCACAGTTTCCTTATACCGAAACTTCCTCTGACATTTTCTTCACCCCGACGAGACGTTCACCTCTAAAATTCAGTTATTATATCGTATTTTAAGTATTGGTATATCTTCGTGTGGCCACTGTAATTAAGACGTATCGTGCTTAACAAATAACTGTAATGTGTGTGTGTGTGTGTGTGTGTGTGTGTGTGTCTCTAAGAGAGAGAGAGCGAGAGAGAGAGAGAGAGAGGGGCGGGGGGAGAGGGAGAGAGAGAGAGAAAGAGAGGCAGATAGAAAGAGAGAGAGAGAGAGACAGAAGAGTGCCCATCGCACGGATAGAGAATATCTGGCAAGTCTGACGTGGGTTAACCTTTAAATATTCTTACAAATTACTTGAAAACTTAATTGCTGGATGTTGCATGTTAGCGATACAGGCTTGAGATACAGGCAACACTAAACTGTCGAGCGAGTTCAAAGCTGGACGCGCTCCGGAGGAGATTATTCAAGAATGGAGATGCAAAATAAGGTTTAACTGCATCTCTCACCATGCAATACTTATCTCTCACAAACTAATTTTATAAAAAAAAACGTGTTTCCTTGTCGTACAACGTGTGATTATAGATATACACAGCAATTACCTTAGTTGTAAAGAGAAAAGATGTGCTGGTATTAAGTCATACCGTAAAAGTCGCCGACATTGTCGGACCACAGCAGACAGAATCTGGCAGGCTAGAATTACCCGGAGTTGTGGAGAATAATCACGAGTTGTTAGCAAGCAATAGCCACTGTACCTTAGTACTTATACGCTGGTTCCATTAGTAGATGATTGACACTGAGGAATTTAAGGCGCTTCTTAGTCGACTGCGAACTTCGAAAGTTTTGTTTTTTCATGTAAACACTTCTCCGAAGGACAGTTCACTTTTGGAAGGATATTTCTCAAACTCATTTCCCTCAAACTAGCATCCTTCTGAACAGGCGAATAAACAGAAATGATACGCATTTGTAAATAAAGAGGAAAATGCCGACCTAAACTGTTTTAACTGTTTTGAAAGAAATAATCTGCACTATCTACAGAATTACTTCTTATTAAAGGAATACTGCCTTGCCTGCCGCCTCTCAACTACCTCCCTGATTATGGCGCGGTTCTGCTAACCCCTTCCTTTTAAATAAGAACTACCGTTTTTAGCGCCCTATATGTTTACAGCATTACACGAATGGTGGTGAGTGGCTCTAAGGCAGTTCCCTTTCGGCGATGATCTATTAAAGAGAATCTTTGCCACCTGGGAATGCGTTTTCTAGTGGCGCAAAATCGGTCAAGACTTTTAATAAAAAGTATTCTACGGCCAGTACAGATTATTTCTTTCAAAATGTGCACAGGTCACATCAATATTCAAGAAAGGGAGTAGGAGTAACCCACTGAATTACAGACGCTGTAAGTAGGCTGTTTATGTTTTCTTATTGGCAACGTTATGTAGCGCTTTGTATGAAAATCACTGGCTGTGCTGTGTGCAGTCTGTGGCTAGTTTGCATTGTTGTCTGCCATTGTAGTGTTAGGCAGCGGCAGCTGGATGTGAACAGCGCGTAGCGTTGCGCAGTTGGAGGTGGGCCGCCAACATTGGTGGATGTGGGGAGAGAGATGGCGGAGTTTTGAAATTTGTAAGACTGGATGTCATGAACTGCTATATACATTATGACTTTTGAACACTATTGAGCTGGCAGTAGTGGCGCTCGCTGTATTGCAGTAGTTCGAGTAACGAAGATTTTTGGTGAGGTAAGTGATTTGTGAAAGGTATAGGTTAATGTCAGTCAGGGCCATTCTTTTGTAGGGATTTTTGAAAGTCAGATTGCGTTGCGCTAAAAACATTGTGTGTCAGTTTAAGCCCAGTCACGTATATAATTTTTCTAAGGGGACGTTTCAACGCATATCAGTGACCTCAATTTGCAGTAGGATTTTGGAGCATATACTGTACTCGAACATCATGAGTCACTTTGAAGAAAACGACTTATTGATACATAACCAACACGGATTCAGAAAATATCGTTTTTGTGCAACACAGCAAGCTCTTTTTTCCCATGAAGTAATGAATGCTGTCGACAAGGGATCTCAGATCGATTCCATATTCCTATATTTCCGTTCCTCACAAGCGACTATTAACCAAATTGCATGCATATGGAGTATCGTCTCAGTTGTGTGACTGGTTTCGTGATTTCCTCTCAGAGAAGTCACAATTCGTAGCGACAGACGGCAAATCATCGAGTAGAACAGAAGTGGTATCTGGCGTTCCGCAAGGTAGTGTCATAGACCCTCTGCTGTTCCTGATTTACATAAATGATCTAGGTGATAATCTGAGCAGCCCCTTTAGACTGTTTGCAGATGACGCTGTAATTTACCGTCTAGTAAAATCATCAGACGATCAATTCCAATTACAAAATGATCTAGAGAGAATTTCTGTATGGTGCGAAAAGTGGCAAATGGCACTAAACAAAAAAAAGTGCGACGTTATCCACATAGGTACTAAAAGAAATCCGATAAATTTTGGGTATACAATAAATCGCACAAATCTAAATCGACAAAATACCTAGAATTACAATTACGAACAACTTAAATTGGAAAGACCACATAGATAATATTGTCGGGGAGGCGAAACAAAGACTGCGCTTTGATGGCAGAACACTTAGAAGATGCGACAGACTCACTAAAGAGACAGCCTACATTACACTTGTCCGTCCTCTGCTGGGATATTGCTGCACGGTGTGGGATCCTTACGAGATAGGATTGACGGAGGACATCGAAAAAGTGTAAAGAAGGGCAGATCGTTTCGTGTTATCGTGCAATAGGGGTGGGAGTGTCACTGATATGATACACGAGTTGGGGTGGCAGCCACTAAAACAAAGGCGGTTTTCTTTGCGGCGAGATCTGTTTACAAAATTTCAATCACTAACTTTCTCTTCCGAATGCGAAAATATGTAGTTGACACCCACCTGCGTAGGAAGAAACAATCATCACAATAAAATAAGAGAAATAAGAGCTCGAACAGAAAGATTTAGGTGTTCCTTTTTCCCACGCACCATTAGACAGTGGAATGGTAGAGAAGTAGTATGAAAATGGTTCGATGAACCTTCTGCCAGGCACTTAAGTGTAAATTGCAGAGTAACGATGTAGATGTAGATGTAGATGTAGATGTGGAAGTTTGGCTGCGGGTTCCTACAATTTAAAATATTTTAGCTGTCACGAAGATAAGCACTGACGAGCCAAACCGTTATGACCACTAGAATGGGTGACAGTAGAAATTTCTCCAAGGGGTCTCCAAGATTCCTATTTTCGATATAATCGAATTGGTCACTTAGTTACATGTTCCACAGATCATTTGAACGGTTCCGTTATCGAAATGATGTCGAACGTGTGTGTGTACAAGATATGTGTACATGACTAGTGTTAATACTAATCGAAACGTTATTTTTTAGTCATAATCATGCAACTACCCTTAAAAACAAGGATTTTTAAGGTATCTTTAGTAATGGGTTATAAAAATAATTTTTCCTTTAGTGTTTTTCTCAATTTGTGACGGATTATTTATGACAAATTTCATTGGGAAAGGTATGTGTTGTGACAGTGCATTTAAAATGCCTAATTTCTTGAAGAGGTACCTACATGTCGAAAGTTCCCAGAATGAGATTTTCACTCTGCAGCGGAGTGTGCGGTGATATGAAACTTCCTGGCAGATTAAAACCGTGTGCCCGACCGAGACTCGAACTCGGGACCTTTGCCTTTCGCGGGCAAGTGCTCTACCAACTGAGCTACCGAAGCACGACTCACGCCCGGTCTCACAGCCTCACTTCTGCCAGCATCTCGTCTCCTACCTTCCAAACTTTACAGAAGCTCTTCTGCGAACCTTGCAGAACTAGCACTCCTGAAAGAAAGGATATTGCGGAGACATGGCTTAGCCACAGCCTGGGGGATGTTTCCAGAATGAGATTTTCACTCTGCAGCGGAGTGTGCGCTGATATGAAACTTCCTGGCAGATTAAAACTGTGTGCCCGACCGAGACTCGAACTCGGGACCTTTGCCTTTCGCGGGCAAGTGCTCTACCAACTGAGCTACCGAAGCACGACTCACGCCCGGTCTCACAGCCTCACTTCTGCCAGTATCTCGTCTCCTACCTTCCAAACTTTACAGAAGCTCTTCTGCGAACCTTGCAGAACTAGCTCTCCTGAAAGAAAGGATATTGCGGAGACATGGCTTAGCCACAGCCTGGGGGATGTTTCCAGAATGAGATTTTCACTCTGCAGCGGAGTGTGCGCTGATATGAAACTTCCTGGCAGATTAAAACTGTGTGCCCGACCGAGACTCGAACTCGGGACCTTTGCCTTTCGCGGGCAAGTGCTCTACCAACTGAGCTACCGAAGCACGACTCACGCCCGGTCTCACAGCCTCACTTCTGCCAGTATCTCGTCTCCTACCTTCCAAACTTTACAGAAGCTCTTCTGCGAACCTTGCAGAACTAGCACTCCTGAAAGAAAGGATATTGCGGAGACATGGCTTAGCCACAGCCTGGGGGATGTTTCCAGAATGAGATTTTCACTCTGCAGCGGAGTGTGCGCTGATATGAAACTTCCTGGCAGATTAAAACTGTGTGCCCGACCGAGACTCGAACTCGGGACCTTTGCCTTTCGCGGGCAAGTGCTCTACCAACTGAGCTACCGAAGCACGACTCACGCCCGGTCTCACAGCCTCACTTCTGCCAGTATCTCGTCTCCTACCTTCCAAACTTTACAGAAGCTCTTCTGCGAACCTTGCAGAACTAGCACTCCTGAAAGGAAGGATATTGCGGAGACATGGCTTAGCCACAGCCTGGGGGATGTTTCCAGAATGTGATTTTCACTCTGCAGCGGAGTGTGCGCTGATATGAAACTAACTGGCAGATTAAAACTGTGTGCCCGACCGAGACTCGAACTCGGGACCTTTGCCTTTCGCGGGCAAGTGCTCTACCAACTGAGCTACCGAAGCACGACTCTCGACCGGTCTCACAGCCTCACTTCTGCCAGTATCTCGTCTCCTACCTTCCAAACTTTACAGAAGCTCTTCTGCGATCCTTGCAGAACTAGCACTCCTGAAAGAAAGGATATTGCGGAGACATGGCTTAGCCACAGCCTGGGGGATGTTTCCAGAATGAGATTTTCACTCTGCAGCGGAGTGTGCGCTGATATGAAACTTCCTGGCAGATTAAAACTGTGTGCCCGACCGATACTCGAACTCGGGACCTTTGCCTTTCGCGGGCAAGTGCTCTACCAACTGAGCTACCGAAGCACGACTCACGCCCGGTCTCACAGCCTCACTTCTGCCAGCATCTCGTCTCCTACCTTCCAAACTTTACAGAAGCTCTTCTGCGAACCTTGCAGAACTAGCACTCCTGAAAGAAAGGATATTGCGGAGACATGGCTTAGCCACAGCCTGGGGGATGTTTCCAGAATGAGATTTTCACTCTGCAGCGGAGTGTGCGGTGATATGAAACTTCCTGGCAGATTAAAACCGTGTGCCCGACCGAGACTCGAACTCGGGACCTTTGCCTTTCGCGGGCAAGTGCTCTACCAACTGAGCTACCGAAGCACGACTCACGCCCGGTCTCACAGCCTCACTTCTGCCAGTATCTCGTCTCCTACCTTCCAAACTTTACAGAAGCTCTTCTGCGAACCTTGCAGAACTAGCACTCCTGAAAGGAAGGATATTGCGGAGACATGGCTTAGCCACAGCCTGGGGGATGTTTCCAGAATGTGATTTTCACTCTGCAGCGGAGTGTGCGCTGATATGAAACTTCCTGGCAGATTAAAACTGTGTGCCCGACCGAGACTCGAACTCGGGACCTTTGCCTTTCGCGGGCAAGTGCTCTACCAACTGAGCTACCGAAGCACGACTCTCGCCCGGTCTCACAGCCTCACTTCTGCCAGTATCTCGTCTCCTACCTTCCAAACTTTACAGAAGCTCTTCTGCGAACCTTGCAGAACTAGCACTCCTGAAAGAAAGGATATTGCGGAGACATGGCTTAGCCACAGCCTGGGGGATGTTTCCAGAATGAGATTTTCACTCTGCAGCGGAGTGTGCGCTGATATGAAACTTCCTGGCAGATTAAAACTGTGTGCCCGACCGATACTCGAACTCGGGACCTTTGCCTTTCGCGGGCAAGTGCTCTACCAACTGAGCTACCGAAGCACGACTCACGCCCGGTCTCACAGCCTCACTTCTGCCAGCATCTCGTCTCCTACCTTCCAAACTTTACAGAAGCTCTTCTGCGAACCTTGCAGAACTAGCACTCCTGAAAGAAAGGATATTGCGGAGACATGGCTTAGCCACAGCCTGGGGGATGTTTCCAGAATGAGATTTTCACTCTGCAGCGGAGTGTGCGCTGATATGAAACTTCCTGGCAGATTAAAACTGTGTGCCCGACCGAGACTCGAACTCGGGACCTTTGCCTTTCGCGGGCAAGTGCTCTACCAACTGAGTTACCGAAGCACGACTCACGCCCGGTCTCACAGCCTCACTTCTGCCAGTATCTCGTCTCCTACCTTCCAAACTTTACAGAAGCTCTTCTGCGAACCTTGCAGAACTAGCACTCCTGAAAGAAAGGATATTGCGGAGACATGGCTTAGCCACAGCCTGGGGGATGTTTCCAGAATGAGATTTTCACTCTGCAGCGGAGTGTGCGCTGATATGAAACTTCCTGGCAGATTAAAACTGTGTGCCCGACCGATACTCGAACTCGGGACCTTTGCCTTTCGCGGGCAAGTGCTCTACCAACTGAGCTACCGAAGCACGACTCACGCCCGGTCTCACAGCCTCACTTCTGCCAATATCTCGTCTCCTACCTTCCAAACTTTACAGAAGCTCTTCTGCGAACCTTGCAGAACTAGCACTCCTGAAAGAAAGGATATTGCGGAGACATGGCTTAGCCACAGCCTGGGGGATGTTTCCAGAATGAGATTTTCACTCTGCAGCGGAGTGTGCGCTGATATGAAACTTCCTGGCAGATTAAAACTGTGTGCCCGACCGAGACTCGAACTCGGGACCTTTGCCTTTCGCGGGCAAGTGCTCTACCAACTGAGCTACCGAAGCACGACTCACGCCCGGTCTCACAGCCTCACTTCTGCCAGTATCTCGTCTCCTACCTTCCAAACTTTACAGAAGCTCTTCTGCGAACCTTGCAGAACTAGCACTCCTGAAAGGAAGGATATTGCGGAGACATGGCTTAGCCACAGCCTGGGGGATGTTTCCAGAATGAGATTTTCACTCTGCAGCGGAGTGTGCGCTGATATGAAACTTCCTGGCAGATTAAAACTGTGTGCCCGACCGAGACTCGAACTCGCAGAAGAGCTTCTGTAAAGTTTGGAAGGTAGGAGACGAGATACTGGCAGAAGTGAGGCTGTGAGACCGGGCGTGAGTCGTGCTTCGGTAGCTCAGTTGGTAGAGCACTTGCCCGCGAAAGGCAAAGGTCCCGAGTTCGGGTCTCGGTCGGGCACACAGTTTTAATCTGCCAGGAAGTTTCATATCAGCGCACACTCCGCTGCAGAGTGAAAATCTCATTCTGGAAACATCCCCCAGGCTGTGGCTAAGCCATGTCTCCGCAATATCCTTTCTTTCAGGAGTGCTAGTTCTGCAAGGTTCGCAGAAGAGCTTCTGTAAAGTTTGGAAGGTAGGAGACGAGATACTGGCAGAAGTGAGGCTGTGAGAACGGGCGTGAGTCGTGCTTCGGTAGCTCAGTTGGTAGAGCACTTGCCCGCGAAAGGCAAAGGTCCCGAGTTCGAGTCTCGGTCGGGCACACAGTTTTAATCTGCCAGGAAGTTTCATATCAGCGCACACTCCGCTGCAGAGTGAAAATCTCATTCTGGAAACATCCCCCAGGCTGTGGCTAAGCCATGTCTCCGCAATATCCTTTCTTTCAGGAGAGCTAGTTCTGCAAGGTTCGCAGAAGAGCTTCTGTAAAGTTTGGAAGGTAGGAGACGAGATACTGGCAGAAGTGAGGCTGTGAGACCGGGCGTGAGTCGTGCTTCGGTAGCTCAGTTGGTAGAGCACTTGCCCGCGAAAGGCAAAGGTCCCGAGTTCGAGTCTCGGTCGGGCACACAGTTTTAATCTGCCAGGAAGTTTCATGTCGAAAGTTGATGAACACCACATATTCGGGGATGGCGATTGCATCTTTCAGCAAGATCGAACATCTATTCATAATGCACGGCCTGTGGCGGAGTGGTTACACGACAATAATAACCCTGTAATGGACTGGCCTGCACAGAGTCCTGACCTGTATCCTATAGAACACCTTTGGGGTGTTTTGGAACGCCGACTACGTGCCAGGCCTCACCGGTCGACATCGGTACCTCTCCTCAGTGCAGCACTCCGTGAAGAATGAGCTGCCATTCCGCAAGAAACCTTACAGCACGTGATTGAACGTATGCCTGCGAGAGTGGAAGGTGTCATCAAGGCTAAGGTTGGGCCAACACCATATTGAATTCCAGCATTACCGATGGAGGGAGCCACGAACTTGTAAGTCATTTTCAGCCAGGAGTCCGGATGCTTTTGATGACATGGTGTATGTTTGTGGTTGAGAATACGCGGAAGATAGGACAGTCCTGAGAGCTGCTAGTGTGAGAAGCAGCTCTGAGAGATCTACTATAACCTTTCTATTAATGACAATTAACACAAATTACAAAGTGATATGCTCAGCAATAGAACCCTTGAAGTTCATCTAGAAGGAAAGAAGAGTCGAACCATTGTTTCAAACAACGGCTTACCACAAGGTTCTGTACTGGCACCATTACTTTTCAATGTGTGCATAAGCGACATACCAACGACAAATGCGCGGAAGTTCTGTTATGCAGATGACATGGCCCTGGCTGTGCAACATGAAAGTTTTGAACAGTGTGAAAACTCCCTTAACCAAGACCTCGGAGTAATGGGTAAATATTTCAGATCTTGGAGATTAATTCCTAACCCAATAAAGTCAGAAGTTACAGTGTTTCATTTAAACAACCAACATGCAAGCAGATCCCTTGACGTTACCTTTGCTGATAGAAAGTTAAAGCATAACCCAAACCCAAAATATCTGGGTTTAAATTGGATAGATGGCTTACATTCAAACCACACCTAATAGATACTGCTGCTAAGATACGTACAAGAAATAATATTATTCAAAAGCTCGCCAATATTAGCTGTGGAGCTGATGTACATACTCTGAAGATTTCTTCTGTACCGCTGGTATACTCTGTTGCGGAATGTTGCAGCCCTATTTGGCTTAACAGCAGCCACACGTCTAAAGTGGATACTCAACTAAACAATACCATGAGAACGATAACTGGGACCATTAAATCCACCCCAGTACCTTGGCTTCCTGTTCTCTGCAGTATAGCTCCACCACATCTTAGGCGGCAAACCGCCTTAGTTAATGAATGGCGTAAAATCTCCCCCAAAACCAACCTTCCAATCCATCAGGACATTGCCCCAAATCTTTCCCGACTAAGATCTAGAAGACCACCATGGAGAACAGCTCAAAACCTTATGGCTACGTCTTACGATGCTATGGATTCATGGAAAAATGAATGGTCTCAGACCGGACTATACAAGAACTGGAATGAAATATCATCTGGTGGAAACCTACCTGGTACAGACCTGCAAAGAAGAACTTGGGTTATACTCAATAGACTCAGAACCATTGCATGGCAGAAGTGGCGAGATGCTCTGTAGATGGGGCATACGAGATTCACCACAGTGCGATTGTGGACATCCAGAGCAGTCGATCCAGCACATCATTCAGGTATGCCCTAAACGTGCGTTAAAAGGATCCATTCGAGAACTGTTTGCAGCCTCCCCTACAGCCGTCGAGTGGATGGAAAACCTAGACATAGAACTTTAAAGAGACTCTATAGATTCCATATATGTGATTGCTGAATGACCTTATAGCAACAATTTCTATATGATAATTTTATCTTATCTATGACAAGATACCTTATTGTAACAACCTGTGTATGCCTACTTTATCCTTAACTGAATGTCCGTAAGACGAGACATTATTTATGAGTTATAATGTATGCTGGTTTTATCTTTATCTGTCTGTATGTACACTCCTGGAAATTGAAATAAGAACACCGTGAATTCATTGTCCCAGGAAGGGGAAACTTTATTGACACATTCCTGGGGTCAGATACATCACATGATCACACTGACAGAACCACAGGCACATAGACACAGGCAACAGAGCATGCACAATGTCGGCACTAGTACAGTGTATATCCACCTTTCGCAGCAATGCAGGCTGCTATTCTCCCATGGAGACGATCGTAGAGACGCTGGATGTAGTCCTATGGAACGGCTTGCCATGCCATTTCCACCTGGCGCCTCAGTTGGACCAGCGTTCGTGCTGGACGTGCAGACCGCGTGAGACGACGCTTCATCCAGTCCCAAACATGCTCAATGGGGGACAGATCCGGAGATCTTGCTGGCCAGGGTAGTTGACTTACACCTTCTAGAGCACGTTGGGTGGCACGGGATACATGCGGATGTGCATTGTCCTGTTGGAACAGCAAGTTCCCTTGCCGGTCTAGGAATGGTAGAACGATGGGTTCGATGACGGTTTGGATGTACCGTGCACTATTCAGTGTCCCCTCGACGATCACCAGTGGTGTACGGCCAGTGTAGGAGATCGCTCCCCACACCATGATGCCGGGTGTTGGCCCTGTGTGCCTCGGTCGTATGCAGTCCTGATTGTGGCGCTCACCTGCACGGCGCCAAACACGCATACGACCATCATTGGCACCAAGGCAGAAGCGACTCTCTTCGCTGAAGACGGCACGTCTCCATTCGTCCCTCCATTCACGCCTGTCGCGACACCACTGGAGGCGGGCTGCACGATGTTGGGGCGTGAGCGGAAGACGGCCTAACGGTGTGCGGGACCGTAGCCCAGCTTCATGGAGACGGTTGCGAATGGTCCTCGCCGATACCCCAGGAGCAACAGTGTCCCTAATTTGCTGGGAAGTGGCGGTGCGGTCCCCTACGGCACTGCGTAGGATCCTACGGTCTTGGCGTGCATCCGTGCGTCGCTGCGGTCCGGTCCCAGGTCGACGGGCACGTGCACCTTCCGCCGACCACTGGCGACAACACCGATGTACTGTGGAGACCTCACGCTCCACGTGTTGAGCAATTCGGCGGTACGTCCACCCGGCGTCCCGCATGCCCACTATACGCCCTCGCTCAAAGTCCGTCAACTGCACATACGGTTCACGTCCACGCTGTCGCGGCATGCTACCAGTGTTAAAGACTGCGATGGAGCTCCGTATGCCACGGCAAACTGGCTGACACTGACGGCGGCGGTGCACAAATGCTGCGCAACTAGCGCCATTCGACGGCCAACACGGCGGTTCCTGGTGTGTCCGCTGTGCCGTGCGTGTGATCATTGCTTGTACAGCCCTCTCGCAGTGTCCGGAGCAAGTATGGTGGGTCTGACACACCGGTGTCAATGTGTTCTTTTTTCCATTTCCAGGAGTGTGTTTAAACATGAAACCATTTGTACTTGAAAACCACATACGCTAAATAAATAAATTAATGACAAGCATTGATAGTTTTCTTTCGACACTACTCACGAATAAAGTATCGATACTGTTCGTTGTGTACCGTGTCCCTAGGTGACACAGGTAAGAGCGCACATGAAACCATTTGTACTTGAAAACCAAATACGCTAAATAAATAAAGTAATGACTAGCATCGATAGTTTTCTTTCGACACTGCTCACGAATAAAGTATCGATACTGTACGTTGTGTACCGCGTCCTTAGCAGACACAGGTAAGAGTGCACATGAAAGCATTTGTACTTGAAAACCACATACGCTAAATAAATAAAGTAATGACTAGCATCGATAGTTTTCTTTCGACACTACTCACGAATAAAGTATCGATACTGTACGTTGTGTACCGCGTCCCTAGCAGACACAGGTAAGAGCGCACATGAAACCATTTGTACTTGAAAACCAAATGCGCTAAATAAATAAATTAATGACTAGCATCGATAGCTTTATTTCGATACTACTCACGAATAAAGTATCGATACTGTTCGTTGAGTACCGCGTCCCTAGCTGATACAGATAAGAGCGCACGTGAAACTATTTGTACATTTAAAAACCAAATACGCTAAATAAATAAAGTAATGACTAGCATCGATAGTTTTCTTTCGACACTACTCACGAATAAAGTATCGATACTGTTCTTTATGTACCGTGTCCCTAGCTGACACAGGTAAGAGCGCACATGAAACCATTTGTACTTGAAAACCACGTACGCTAAATAAATAAATTAATGACTAGCATCGATAGTTTTCTTTCGACCCTACTCACGAATAAAGTATCGATACTGTTCGTTGTGTACCGCGTCCCTAGCTGACACAGGTAAGAGCGCACATGAAACCATTTGTACTTGAAAACCAATTACGCTAAATAAATAAACTAATGACTAGCATCGATAGTTTTCTTTCGACACTTCTCACGAATAAAGTATCGATACCGTTCGTTGTGTACCGCGTCCCTAGTCGGCACAGGTAAGAGCGCTTGGGCGCGGCTGCACGCGCCGGGCCGTCGGCGTGTCGTGCGCGTCTTTCCAGCGTCCTGCGGCGCGTGGTGGCCACGCAGCGCCTCCAGCGCGGTGCGGCGGGTAATTTGCGTCCGCGCGTAACGACGTCCGGCGCGAGTCCTTGGCGTGTCGCGTCCTTAAATCTGGCGAAACGACCGGTCGTGGCCGGCCGCGCCGGCGCCGGCCGCGGGCGATTATCAATTACCCGGCCGGATGCCTCCTTCCTCTGCCGTCTCGTCTTTTTCTCCACGTTTCGTGTCGTTTTGCTCCTCCCTCCGCTAGACTTCCTGCGGCCGGGCTGTTGTGGTCCAGAGGCACGCGCGGGACATGAGCCGCTCGCTCGCCGCCCTGCTCTGTTACAAAATAACGCATTACGACACAGCCCGGCCCGACCGAAAAAAGAAGGCGAGTGGCCACCCACAGGGGTAATTGTTTTCGCAGAACGCGGCCTATCGTCGCACACGTGCGCCTAGCACGAAGCTACTGCACGCCGCCCCAAGGACCTCATAAATTCGTATGTCCTTGAAGCACAAAAAAAAAAAGAAATTCTTCAGTTCTTGGTTCCAGTGCTTTGTCCTCTGCCAGCGTCGTCCACGAGGGTGAGTGGTCATCAGAAATAGTGGAAACAGTGGTACGTGTACATCTGTACTTCAAAAGCACTTCATGGTGTCTGGCAGTGGGCACGTTGCGTACCAATCTAACTTTGCCCCTTATCTTTTCCATTCGCGGGATGAACAGGCGTTGGCAAATCTCCTTGTCAGCTGGAATTGTTGTAGTTGGCAGAAGGGGAGCCAACACCGTGTTACGAGGCCGAAATGCACACTTTTTAGCTCACGCAGGCTGGCGTGAGGAGGGAAGAACTATACTGACGTGAGGTCTGGAACATGACGAGGAATTAGAATTCAGAAAAGGAACGTAATTAGTTTCATACTTAACTTTAATCCATTTATTATGAATGTCGCTCTTGACCGTAAATGAGTCACAATATTATCTGTGCAGAATAGTAACTGAATATGGCGCCTTGCTAGGTCGTAGCAAATGACGTAGCTGAAGGCTATGCTAAACTGTCGTCTCGGCAAATGAGAGCGTATGTAGTCAGTGAACCATCGCTAGCAAAATCGGCTGTACAACTGGGGCGAGTGCTAGGGAGTCTCTCTAGACTAGATCTGCCGTGTGGCGGCGCTCGGTCTGCAATCACTGATAGTGGCGACACGCGGGTCCGACGCATACTAACGGACGGCGGCCGATTTAAAGGCTACCACCTAGCAAGTGTGGTGTCTGGCGGTGACACCACAGGAATATCTTTGATTTTACCTTCATGGTATTTTCACGAAATATACACTGGAAAAAGCTCGAAGCGGGATCCAAAAAGTTGCGCACAAACTGAAGGAGCTGATACAAGAGTCGAAATACAAAAAGTCTGGAACAAGAAACTGCAGTCTTCGAAGTAATAGCGACCCACTCAAAGCTGTGGAATGTCAGCAACAACAAGAGCAATCAACGCAAACGTAAAATTTTTCGATGCACTGAGTCGACATTTAAAATGTAATCACAAACCTGGAAAAACGCTTTAACAATTGCAACCACACTTCTTTCAAATACGACGAAAATACATTAAAAACAGAAAACTGATGCAAAGGCAGCAGAAACGGGTCATAAAACGTTATGACGGTTTTTGCTTGATCAGTCATTTCACACCTTAATGAAGTGTAGATGAAAACTGCAGCGGAACGACACATATTGTATACTCTTGCATTACGTTCCGCAGGAATACAATGATCATTTTGCGAACATTGGTTCAAACGTCTAACAATTAAAAATACGTACTTTTAACTAACATCGTGGTGAAAACTGCTATGAAATAAGTAGTTATCATTGGCTCACCATAATCTTGTAGCGTACAGCAAGCCCAAAACTAGAACACAGCACGCAACCGTTCTGTGTTCTGCTAACGAAATCTGACAAAGGTGATTCCCTCCCATCTGACGCTAACATAAGACTAATCTGCGAGGAGGACGTCGCTTCAATTGCCTGGTTGCACATAAGCGTAGCATACAAAAATACACGACAAAAAGTGATCAATAGTGAGTTTCCATTCACAAGCGCTAAAAGGCGATACTGTCAAACTTCTACGAACTTGTCTCTTGCTAAAACGTAAACACTAACGAGAAAGTGCTACGTATTTACAACATTTAAAGACGGTTGACAGAGTGCATGAACGTAGTAGACGAATTGTAACAGCTTACAGCAAGAAGTTTACTTACAGTGAAGCATTACGGCGATCTAAATATTGTTATAAATAGAGTATAAAGTGATAATTCTATCTTCACTACTCATTATTACATATATAGGTACAGAATAAGCAATTAATAGAAATTAACGCCTTTTAAAAATTTCATTGTTTTAGTGACTGTGGCTTACCAGTCTCAACAGTTGAATAAGTCACCCTCTGATGTTCAAAAGTTTTTTTGGCTATAAATCGTGTTCCATGCCATGTCGTCATTATGGTGCAGACTATACAGCACATTATACGTAAGTTTGTAAAAAGCACCTAGTGCAACTCAGTCGAAGTATACGGTGCACTATATACTTTGACTGAGATGTATCCATGATGTATACAACTTGTCATGTAAACGCAAATATTTGTACAAATGTGTATTTTTACTATATATCGTGCACTGTAAGAACTAACGAACCTCAGTGGAGTACCACGTGTACCAGCATTCCTGTATATGTTTTACTTTTGACAAACGTATGTGTAATGCGCTGTATATTTTCCACTGTAATGACGACAAGGAATGAGTGATAAACTCGTAATGGAACGCGATTTATAATAAAAAATGTTTTGAAGATCAGAAGATGACAGTTTCAGCTGTCGAAACCGACTGTCAATAACAAATATTGATTAATGGAATATTTTTTTTCAAATTTTGCAGGCAATCCATTACTTGTTCTCGAATGGAAAGTCCAGATGTGAAAGGTTTACGATGTGCTTCCTGGAATCTTGACATGATTTAACCTGCCCTCACGTATCCAAGCGGTCCATCATCGGACACTGTGACGTCCGAAGGCCGTAAAAACCTGGATATTGAACGATTTGACCAGCCAGCCAAATGAAAACCCACAATGTGGCCCCTTTCAAACCATGTCAGTCGCTGATAACGCTGTCTCGCGTAAGTAGGCAGTATCTCGCGAGTCCATCTGTGTCGCTCAACATCCCACGCTGTCCATGGCCTTTATGCAGAGCTATCCAGCTGCCCATACCGCTGAGTTTTATGCAACTTGCAACGGCCTTAAAAACCAATCACGACATTTTTGTATTCTCTTCCTCTCTGTGTGCAAACCGTTAGTCGTACAGGAAAAATGAATAGAACCTTTTTTGTTGGAATTCCAATGTAGTTACATATTGTACTGGGACACGTTTTGTTGGAGGCCACAGTTTTCGAGATATTAAAGAAAATCGCGTTTGAAGGTCACATTTGTACGCTTTTCTTGAATAATTCGAAAACCATGACATCTCGTGAAAACGTATAGCTGCGCAGAATTCAACTACATTAGATTTCCTACAAAAATGTCCAGTTTACTTTTTCTGCAGGAGTACTAGTTTGCGCATAGCGAGCGAGACAATATGAAAATCTTGCACTTGATATTTGAAGGCATTGAAGGTTGCAGATTACCAATCGGTAGGGGCAGCTGATTCACTCTATATAGCCTGCCAACCCTGGTAACAACACTAAATATGAACACTGATAGCCAACCATGTCTTCTGTATGCTTTACTTTTTTGTCAGGCATTTGCAGTTAAAGTGACGCTCCCAAAAAACGGAACGTTGCAGTTTTGCAAATTAGCTTTGAAGTTTCCGTAAGTTAGAGTGGATGAGCCCTGATATACAAACTGAGGGAAAGCAGTTACTTGTCTGCTAATGGAACTAACTGAGATCGAAAGTGAAAAAAGTGATTTGTTGAATATGGTGAAACAGTGTCCAGACGGGCGGCAGAAGCAGCTCTGTTGAAAGACCGCAATTTGCGACTCGGCTCCGCCGCGCCTATTGCTAGGCATTACGCGTAGCGATTTGCTCGACGCCAGGAATGGCTGTGTAATTACAGGCGCGACCACAGCGCGGAACCGAAATTGTATTCAAACGCGCTCTGCCGCAATGGCGGAAGCGAGGCGGCGCTCGCGCCTGCTTTTCTTGCTGTCGTCTGGCGCCACCACGTTAGCCGCTTGATTCGGGTTTTCCTGCTTTTTCTACGCCGTCCATTGGACGTCCTTTCGCGGGATCCGACTGCCGGAAACTCCGACTTACTACCCGCTACCCACTCCTGTCGTTGCCACCACTACGTGCTTAGCTGGATTGACACTGCTGTGACAAAAGTCATGAGAGAACGATGTGTACACATACAGTTCGCGGTAATACCGCGTAAACAAGGTATACAAATACAGTAGATTGGTAGAGCTCTCGTAGTTCTCGCGTGATTCATGTGAGTATGGCCACACGACGTGAACTTACAGACTTTGAACGTGGAATGGTAGCAGGAGCTGGACGAATGGGGCGTTCCATTTCCGAAATCGTTGGGGAATTCAGTATTCTGAGATCCACAGTGTCAAGATTGGTCAAGAATAACAAATTTCAGTCATTAACTCTCACTGCGGACAACGCAGTGGCCGACGGCCTTCACTTAACGACTGGGAGCAGCGGCGTTTGCATAGCGTTGTCAGTGCTAACAGACAAGCAATGAAGGCCATGAAGGCCGAACTGAACCGACCGGCCGCCGTATCATCCTCAACCTACAGGCGTCACCGGATGCGTATATGAAGGGGCATGTGGTCAGCACACCGCTCTCTCGGCCGTATGTCATTTTCCGAGACCGGAGTCGTTACTTCTCGTTCAAGCAGCTCCTCATTTTGCCTCACAAGGGCTGAGTGCACCCCGCTTGCCAACAGCGCTCGGCAGACCCGATGGTCACCCATCCAAGTGCTAGCACAGCCCGACAGCACCTAACTTCGGTGATGTGACGGGAATCGGTGTTAGCAATGCGTCAAGGTCGTTGGCGTTTCACCTTAAAACCCAACGTTTCATCCCAATCTGCGACAGACATGTCCGACTCACACCCTGGCTCACAACCTGGTCAGTAGCGGCTATTCGGACATTCAAAGGAGCTACGATCCCCCTTGAAAATGTCCTCCACAGATGAGGACGAAACGTTGGGTTTTGAGGTGAACTCCATTCGACCACAGCATAACGGCTCGGAACATTTTATTAACTATGACACAGACTGTTTCTCAGATACACTCCAGAGGTCCGTACATGTACTGGGACCTGCACTCCGTCTTTGCAGTGTTGTTACAGCTATCCCAGCAAGTTTCAGCCGGCAGGAAAACCACGCAAATCTTTCCGTTCGCCTTCTGTTTGCGCAACGGCCTAAGCGCGCATCTCGGCGTGGTCGACGTGGGTCCGGAGCGCCGCCGGCAGGGCATTGTCGGGGCGTGTTTTGGCACGGGAGCCGGCGGTAAATCAGAACGGAGCGCTGGCTGTTTCTGGGGTGCAGGTGGCCAGCAGCAGGCGGCGGACAGGACTCTGCACGTCTCGGCCAAGGCTGGCGCTTGCAGGTCCGGACCTGCGCGGCAGCTGCGCCTGCGTCTTCGGACCGCCTCCTTTTCCTCGGATCCTACCTCTGCCTGTCGCCCCGGGTGCAACGTCCTTCACCGGCCCGGGGACAAAGTCGGCAAGTGTCTCGCCTCACCGGGCGGCTGACGCAACTCTACGCGATTACTGGGGTGCGAGGACCATCGCAGATGCTGCACAAATCCTCGTCGTCGTTTCATCATCACTTCTTTGCTAAACGCTTAGCGACATCTTTACGGATTCTTCCAGTACACCCATTTCGCAATACACACTGACGGGAAAAAATCAAAACACCAAGAAGAGTTGTACGACAGAAACGCAAATTAATAGGCATGTTTCTACGCTACTGGTCATTAAAATTGCTACACCAAGAAGAAATGCAGATGATAAACGGGTATTCATGGCACAAATATATTATACTAGAACTGACATGTGATTAGATTTTCACGCAATTTGGGTGCATAGATCCTGAGAAATATGTACCCAGAACAACCACCTCTCGCCGTAATAACGGCCTTGATACGCCTGGGCATCGAGTCAAACAGAGCTTGGATGGCGTGTACAGGTACAGCTACCCACGCAGCTTCAACAGGATACCACAGTTCATGAAGAGTAGTGACTGGCGTACTGTGACGAGCCAGTGGCTCAGCCACCATTGACCAGACGTTTTCAGTTGCTGAGAGATCTGGAGAATGTGCTGGCTAGGGCAGCAGTCGAACGTTTTCTGTATCCAGAAAGACCCGTAGAGGAACTGCAACATGCGGTCGTGCATTATCCTGCTGAAATGTAGGGTTTCGCAGGGATCGAATGAAGGGTAGAGCCACTGGTCGTAACACATCTGAAATGTAACGTCCACTGTTCAAAGTACCGTCAATGCGAACAAGAGGTGACCGAGACATGTAACCAATGGTACCTCGTACCATCACGCCGGGTGATACGCCAGTATGGCGATGACGAATACACGTTTCCAATGTGCGTTCAGCGCGATGTCGCCAAACACGGATGCGACGATCATGATGCTGTAAACAGAACCTGTATTCATCCGAAAAAATGACGTTTTGTCATTCGTACACCCAGGTTCGTCGTTGAGTACACCATCGCAGGCGCTCCTGTCTGTGATGCAGTGTCAAGGGTAACCGCAGCCATGGTCTCCTAGCTGATAGTCCATCCTGCTCCAAACGTCGTCGAACTGTTCGTGCAGATGGTTGTTGTCTTGCAGACGTCCCCATCTGTTGACTCAGGGATCGAGACGTGGTTGCACGATCTGTTACAGCCATGCGGATAAGATGCCTGTCATGCTAGTGATACGAGGCCGTTGAGATCCAGCACGGCGTTCCGCATTACCCGTATGAATCCACCGATTCCATATTCTGCTAACGGTCATTGGATCCCGACCAACGCGAGTAGCAATGTCGCGATACGGTAAACCGCAATCGCGATAGGCTACAATCCGACCTTTATCAAAGTCGGAAACGTGATGGTACGCATTTCCCGTCCTTACACGAGGCATCACAACAACGATTCACCAGGCAACGCCGGTCAACTGCTGTTTGAGTATGAGAAATCGGTTGGAAACTTTCCTCGTGTCAGCACGTTGTAGGTGTCGCCACCGGCGCCAACCTTGTATGAATGGTCTGAAAAGCTAATCATTTGCATATCACAGCATCTTCTTCCTGTAGATTAAATTTCGCGTCTGTAGCACGTCATCTTCGTGGTGTAGCAATTTTAATGGCCAGTAGTGTACATATGAAAGACGATGTGTACTCCAGTTTCGCGTCGGTCGCATAACAGTGGTGCTACTTGCTTTAAATATACGCTGTAAAGGTCACAGGACTTAGTTACTTTAGAGGCTGGACACAGTGATTTGATGTTATTCAAGAATGCCTTTAAGGCATTATCAATACTTCACTCAGTTTGAAACAGGTCGTGTAATAGGGCTACGAGAAGGTGGGAGTCCCTTCTGCAGTATTGCAGAAAGACTTGGCAGGAATGTAGCCACTGTACATGGTTGCTGGTAGTGGTGGTCAGGAGAATATACGGCCACAAGGAGACTGGGCTCCTCACGGCCACGTGGCACTACCGAGAGGGAAGACCGTCGTGTTCCGTGTATAGCTCTGACGCACCGTACTGCATCTGCAGCAGCAAATTGGGCAGCAGTTGCCGCCACAGCGATACAACGGACTGTCACAAATCGGTTACTTCAAAGACAGCTCAGAACGAGATGCCCGGTAGCGTGCATTTCACTGACCCCAAACCACGATCATTTGTGACTTGAGTGGTGCCAAGCGAGATCTCATTGGAACGCAGGGTGGTGGTCTGTTATGTTTTCTGAGGAAACCTGGTTCTGCCTTCTCTGCGCGATGGCAATGGAGATACTATCGCAGACAGTGCTGCCAAAGCAGAGTTACTAAGCACAGCCTTCCGGAATGCCTGCATAAAAGAAGACGAAGTAAATATTTCTGAATTCGATTCGAGAACAGCTGCCGACATGACTACCGTAGAAGTAAATATCCTCTGAGTAGTGAAGCAACGTAAATCACTTAATAAAAGCAAGTCTTCTGGTCCAGACTGTATAAAAATTAGGTTCCTTTCGGAATATGGTGATGCATTAGCTCCATACTTAACAAGCATATACAACCGTTCGCTCGACGAAAGATCCGTACCCAAAGACTGGAAAGTTGCACAGGTCACACCAATATTCAAGAAAGGTAGTAGGAGTAATCCATTAAATTACAGGCCCGTATCGTTAACGTCGATATGTATCAGAATTTTAGAATATATTGTTGTGACCTGGCAAGACAGCCAAGCCACTAGGAGAGGAAGCCGAAAGGCACGTGTTTAGGCTCACGCAGGCTGGCGTGAGGTCTGGAACAGGTAAAGTAATTATACTAGCAAAAAAGGTACGTAGCTTCTGGAATACTTAACTTTAATCCATAATTGGTGAACATCGGTCTGACGGTACATGCATCACAAGATAAATAGCAAATGATAATGGCGCCTTGCTAGGTCGTAGCAAATGACGTAGCTGAAGGCTATGCTAACTATCGTCTCGGCAAATGAGAGCGTAATTTGTCAGTGAACCATCGCTAGCAAAGTCGGCTGTACAACTGGGGCGAGTGCTAGGAAGTCTCTCTAGACCTGCCGTGTGGCGGCGCTCGGTCTGCAATTACTGATAGTGGCGACACGCGGGTCCGACGTATACTAACGGACCGCGGCCGATTTAAAGGCTACCACCTAGCAAGTGTGGTGTCTGGCGGTGACACCACATATATATTGCGTTCGAACATTATGAATTACCTCGAAGGAAACGGTCTATTGACACACGGTAAACATGGGTTTAGAAAACATAGTTCCTGTGAAACACCTTTAGTCACACGAAGTGTTGAATGCTATTGACAAGGGATTTCAGATCGATTTCGTATTTATGGATTTCCGGAACGCTTTTGACACTGTACCACACAAGCGGCTCGTTGTGAATTTGTGTGCTTATGCAATATCGCCTCAGTTATGTGACTGGATTTGCGATCTCCTGTCAGAGAAGTCACAGTTCGTAGTAATTGACGGGAAGTCATCGAGTAAAACAGAAGTGGTGTCAGGCGTTCCCCAAGGTAGCGTTATAGGCCCCTTGCTGCTCCTTATCTATATAAACGATTTGGGAGACAATCTGAGCAGCCGTCTTCGGTTGTTTGCAGATGACGCTGTCTTTTATCGACTAATAAAGTCATTAAAAGATCAAAACAAACTGCAAAATGGTTCAGAAAAAATATCTGAATGGTGCGAAAAGTGGCAGTTGATCCTAAATAACGAAAAGTGTGAGGTCATCCACATGAATGCTAAAAGGAACTTGTTAAACTTCGGTTACACGATAAGTCAGTCTAATCTAAAAGCCGTGAACTCATCTAAATACCTATTATAATACCGAACAACTTAAATTGGAAGGAACACACAGAAAATGATGTGGGGAAGGCCAACCAAAGACTGCGTTTTATTGGCAGGACACTTAGAAAATATAACAGACATACTAAGGAGATTGCCAACACTACGCTTGTCCGTCCTCTTGTAGCATACTCTTGCGCGGTGTGGGATCCTTACAAGACAGGATTGACGGAGTACATCTAAAAAGTTCAAAGAAAGGCAGCACGTTTTGTATTATCGCGAAGTATGGGAGAGAGTGTCACAGAAATCATACAGGACTTGGGCTGGGAATCATTAAAAGAAAGGCGTTTTTCGTTGGGACGCAATCTTCCCACGAAATTCCAATCACCAACTTTCTCCTCCGAATGCGAAAATATTTGGTTAACACCGACCTACACAGGCAGGAACGATCACCACGATAAAATAAGGGAAATCAGAGCTCGTACGGAAAGATTCATTCTTTCCGCGCGCTATACGAGACTGGAATAATAGAAAATTGTAAACCCTCTGCCAGGCACTTAAATGTGATTTGCAGATTATCCATGTAGATGTAGATGTAGATGTAGGTGCCTGTGAAGGCCGTGTGTTGGTTAGGAGGACGCCAGTTGAGGACTTGAAACCAAAGTATCTGCTTCTACACACACTGGATCTACACCCGGAGTTATGGTCTGAGGCAGATTTCGTATGACAACATGAGTACTCTCTTGGTTATCCCAAGAACGCTGACTGCAAATTTGTACGTCAATCTGGTAATTCGACCTGTTGTGCTGCCGTTCATGAACGGCATTCCAGAGGTGTTTTCGACCACAATAACTCCTACACACGCACCGCTGCTGTAACCCATCATGCTCTAGACATGTTGCCTTGGACTGTCTTCAATCGAGCACATACGGAACATCATCAGAGGACAACTCTGGCGCCATGCACAGCCAGCGTTAACCGCCCCTGTATTGACCAAACAAATGGAACAGGCATGGTACTCCATCCTACAAACGGACGGGCATGGTACTCCATCCTACAAACTGACACCTGACACCTGCAAAATGCAATGCATTCACGCTTGCCGCTTGCATTCAACATTCTGGCGGTTACACTGCTTATTAATGTACCAGCATTTCACATTTGCTGTGGATTACCTCACGCTTACATTAACCTTTGACCTTGCGATGTTAATTACTCAATTACAAACGTTATCTAGACAAACGTATTTCCGAAATTTGCTTACTCTACATCAATTATTTTTTGATGTTCAGTCAGGGTATTTAGAATTAAGAACTGATACAGATATGCGCGGGTGTATACGCAGATATCCGAAAGAATATTTACTTTTCAGATAAAAGCCTTAGCCATTGTTGATATATCGGCTTAAAAACTTCGGGGTTTCCCGATTACGTTATAGTTCTGTGAGAGACGGCAAGGAGAAGCAGTCGAAAGTGTGGATAATGTCTTGGAATGACATGTAACGTAGCCTTTATAAAAATTTTCAAATGTGTGTGAATTCCTAAGGGACCAAACTGCTAAAGTCGTCGGTCCCTAGACTTGCAAGTAGGCTGTTTAGATTTTTATGTTGGTAACGCCACGTAGCGCTCTGTATGAAAATCACTGACTGTGCTGTGTGCAGTCTGTGGCTGGTTGGCATTGTTGAAATATTCTCTATTGTAGATGGGCAGTTGGATGTGAACAGCGCGTAGCGCAGCGTTGCCAACCATACGATAAATTATCGCGATATACGATAATTACAACGTGAACACGATATAAGATAGTACATTGCTGATAATTACGGAATCAACCATAATTTTTGTGAAGATTTAAAATGAAAATAAATTGATACTTGTAGTAGTTTCATACGTTAATAATCTGTTTTCATATATTTAAGTCCATATTCCATTCGATATAAGCAATTTCCTCTTTTTCTCTCGTCCACTCCCCGCAACAGTCCAACGACTCTTAACACTGTATATTCGCTTCCGGGGAATACCCTTACCGCCTAACAAATATTGTTTCACAACAATATGGGCTAGTAGGGCTATGCCATCGTCATCAGTTGCTGGTGAAATTGGGACTTGAATGCACGGGTGCTCTTAAAAGAATATTAATTTTTTGTTGTTAAGGAAAATTAAAGTGTGGTGTTCTTTAAATAAATACTGTAGTAGTGTATTCAAATATAAATAATGGAATGTGACAGCAGTGATGTAGATTCTACGTGGACCCCACAGAAGATATTGAGGCTGCGTGGTGAGTTGAAATTAAAACGTTTGAAACAAAAGTTCAGAATGGAATGGTTGACTGATTTATCTTTCAAGGATTGCCTACAACCTGTTAGTGATTATGCGTACAAAGCTCGGTGTAAAGTTTGTAGATGTGAATTCAGTGCTAAGTTGACTGTAGTGAAAAACCACGCTAAAGGGAAAAAACACTTAAGTGCCAAAAATGTGTCGGGCCTCTACAAAAGAAACTTGACTTTTCATCACAATCAAAATCGTCTGATACATTTGATAAGCAGGGCAAGAGGGCTGAAATATTGCTATGTGGATTTTTGGCAGAACATAACATCTCTATTAATACAGCCGATCACTTAACAGATGTAATTAAAAGTGCCTTTCCCGATTCTAAAATAGTTGAGAACTTGCAGTTGGGTAGAACAAAAGCCACAGGGGGCGACAAAGAATGTCATAGGTAAATGTCATTTGGATGAACTGAATGAAGTTTTACGGAGACAAAAGGTCAGTTTCATAATTGATGAATCTACCGACATTTCCGCTACAAAAAATTTGTGTATTTGTGTGCTGTATTTTGATGAAGATAGCTCCAAAATACATACTAAATTTTGGCAGTTGTTACAGCTGTTTGACGAGAAAAATGCAGAGGCCGCTCATGAAGGTGCCACTGCTAATCGCTTGTACGATCTCGTACGTAAAGCCTTGTCAGTACATAATATTCCTCCTGAAAATTTAGTAGCATTTGCTTCGGATGAGTGCAACACAATGATGGGGAAAGATAATTCTGTTGCTAGTCGAATAATTAGAGATTTTCCTGGTATTTTTATACAGAAATGTATATGCCATTCATTGCACCTATGAGCAAGTGAGGCTTGCAAACAATTACCAAGAATATGTGAAGACACAGAAAGGGATACATATTCATTCTTTAAGCATAGTTCAAAAAGAATAGCCCAGTTTGTGGAATTCCAACAGTTTTGTAATGTCGAACCTCACAAGATACTGCATCCGTCTCAAACAAGATGGTTATCTTTGTTAACTGTTGTTTCACGTATTCTAGAACAATGGAATGCATTGCAATTATTTTTCACTTGTAAGTGGGAACGAGAAAGACTGTATGCAGCTGAACAGTTAGCAAAGGCATTCAGGGACAACTTTGTACGTGTATTTTTTATATTTCTCGAGTGGATTCTACCGAAATTTGTGTCTCTGAGTCAATATTTTCAAAGCGAGAAATTAGTAATTGGCTCTTTGCATGATAGAATGTGCAAAACGTACAAAGAAATCCTTCTCTGCTATATGTCTCCTGATTATATCAATAAAACTGATTTGACAGACATAGATACAGCAAACCCAGCCCAACTTTTGCCTTATACACAAATGTATTTAGGTGTAGGTGTGATGGATTTCATGAGCCAATCTGAAAACATCTCACAAAAATCTGAAGTGACTGACTTCTACTACAGAGTGCAACAGCTTCTTATAGTATTTTGTTGTGAGATAAAAAAGCGGTATGATTTCAACAATTCTGTTCTAAAAATGTTGAGTTGGTTAACACCAGAAATAGCTTTGTTAAAAAGTGCTGCAAGGCCGTCAACGCTTGTTCCACTTATAAAGTCGGTTCAGAGGATTACTCCAAAAGACAAAAGGCTTATGCAAATGATTGATGATCAGTGGAGAGCATTGCCACATGCAGAATTTCCCGAAAATCTACGGTCTAAAGAGGTGGACGAATTTTGGGTGTTCATAAAGGACGCTAGGGACCTTCATGGTAACCAACAGGTCCTCCAAATAGGAATCTTTGTGCTAGATATATTAGTTTTACCACATTCTAGTGCTAATTGTGAGCGGGTCATTTCAAAAATGAATCTTTGTGAAGACACCATTGAGAAATAAGTTACATTCGGGTACAGTCAGCACAGTAATGCTCACTTCCCAGCGTCTGAAGAATTGTGTACAGTTCGAACCAACCAGTGCAATGATTGCATCAATGAACACGTCGAACATTTATGCTAAGAAGAAGGAATCTCACCGGGATAGTGACGCCGATTTCGCCGATGTGGAGTCCGACAACGATGGTTATTAGGGTGAGTTTAATTAATTACTTTTGAATGCATTACGGGAACAGCAGTGATCAATGTCTTATAATTACTATTAAAAACAGTCTTGATCACGATTTATTTAACAAGGTGACCGGTTTCGACCACTACTGTGGTCATCTTCAGACCTACAAGTTGTATACAAAGCTCTAATTAGAGGGCTACATACATTAATGAAAATACATAAAGTTATAAAGCTATAAATCTATAAAACGTTGAATTACCATTGAGTAGGGACCTCTTTCTGTTGGAGAATCACTACTGCAGAAACCAGTGCACGTCTTACTATATATAATGGAGGCTCCACCCACTTCTGACTGCATGATGTCATTACTAACCAATAAGTTATAAGTCGAATTACAATTCAAAATTTCTTAGTTAAAAGAACATTGTCAAGAATTAGAAATAAATACACACTAAACTTAGCTTATTAAACAGCTATTGTCAATTAAGAAGCGTTAAAAATACTTAAATATGTAGGAAAATGAACTTCGGTTTGGCAGTACATGGGTTGCCCTCTCAAGGCCTGTCAGTGAACCATTTGGAACCACTGGTTGCTATGGTGAAGTTGGACGCCGTTGCAAAGATGAAACAGCAGGCTTTTTTCACTGAAGTTGTTGTAAAGCCGATAGTCGAACTAGTGGTTGCCATGGCGAGGACAAACGCCAGTGCAAAGATGTGACAGCAGGCTTCTTTCCAACGAAGTTGTTGCGAAGTGGAATGGCAAAGGCAGTGGCGTCAGACGATGTATTATTGAGCAGCAACTTGTCTTTATTGAAACGAAAAGAGTAAGCTACAATAATCTGTAGCTGACATGTATACTACATGCTGCACAAATACGATACGAAGTAGTTGTCTGTATATATGAAATATTATGAAGTTGATATGTAGATTATGTAGATTACATGTGCACAATTTTTTTTATTTTTTTAAGACATTGCTATTCCTCAAGTTATATGCCAGTCATATAAGCAAATAAAAATGAAAGAATTTAAAATTATAAAATTATGAGCCAATGTCAAAAATAAAACGATGTGAATTAGCAATATGCAGTCTAAAAGCATAAAAGCAAAAATTCTAAAACAGATAGTCAATTATTCTAAAACAAAAATTCTAAAACAGATAGTCATCATTTTTTAGAAATTATTAAGACTTTTAGCAAATATTTTATCTTTTCATTGTAATTGTATTTTACCAAACATTATTTTATGATTGAATATCTGTTTTAGAATTTTTGCTTTTATGCTTTTAGACTACATATTGCTAATTCACATCGTTTTATTTTTGACATTGGCTCATAATTTTATAATTTTAAATTCTTTCATTTTTATATGCTTATATGACTGGCATATAACTCGAGGAATAGCAATGCCTTAAAAAAAATTGGCACATGTAATCTACATAATCTACATATCAACTTCATAATATTTCATATATACAGACAACTACTTCGTATCGTATTTGTGCAGCATGTAGTATACATGTCAGCTACAGATTATTGTAGCTTACTCTTTTCGTTTCAATGAAGACAAGTTGCTGCTCAATAATACATCGTCTGACGCTACAGTCTTTGCCATTCCACTTCGCAACAACTTCGTTGGAAAGAAGCCTGCTGTCACATCTTTGCACTGGCGTTTGTCCTCGCCATGGCAACCACTAGTTCGACTATCGGCTTTACAACAACTTCAGTGAAAAAAGCCTGCTGCTTCATCTTTGCAACGGCGTCCAACTTCACCATAGCAACCAGTGGTTCCAAATGGTTCACTGACAGGCCTTGAGAGGGCAACCCATGCACTGCCAAACCGAAGTTCATTTTCCTACATATTTAAGTATTTTTAACGCTTCTTAATTGACAATAGCTGTTTAATAAGCTAAGTTTAGTGTGTATTTATTTCTAATTCTTGACAATGTTCTTTTAACTAAGAAATTTTAAATTGTAATTTAACTTATAACTTATTGGTTAGTAATGACATCATGCAGTCAGAAGTGGGTGGAGCCTCCATTATATATAGTAAGACGTGCACTGGTTTTTCCAGTAGTGATTCTCCAACAGAAAGAGGTTCCTACTCAATGGTAATTCAACGTTTTATAGCTTTATAGCTTTATAACTTTATGTATTTTCTTTAATGTATGTAGCCCTCTAATTAGAGCTTTGTATACAACTTGTAGGTCTGAAGATGACCACAGTAGTGGTCGAAACCGGTCACCTTGTTAAATAAATCGTGATCAAGACTGTTTTTAATAGTAATTAACTATGAGTTTAATTATATTATTATTTTTAATTATGTTACGTAAACAGTGCCACTTTTCCTTGCATAAAATCTGTGATGCTTTGGACACTTCCGAGTTTAACCGGTTCTGAACGTATTTTTAGTACTTAGCATCACGATTAGAGACGTTTTGGTTCCTAATTAGGAGGTTTTATGGATAAAAATTTTAAAACATGAGAAGACTTTGCCATTCGCGAATGAAAATAAATATTGTGTACGTCATATTATCAGCATTATTGTTTTTGTTTCTTAGGATTATCAATATATGATAATTTTAGATAAAAAACGATAATTTTAAATACAAAATGCCATAATTTTATCTTCTGGGGTTGGCAACGCTGGCGTAGCGTTGCGCAGTTGCAGGTAAGCCGCCAGCAGTGGTGGATGTGGGAAGAGAGATGGCGGAGTTTTGAGAGCGGATTATCTGGACGTGTGTCCATTAGAGAGAGTAAATTTGTAAGACTATATTGTAACTTTTGAACACTATAAAGGTAAATACATTGTTTGTTCTCTATCGAAATCTTTCATTTGCTAACTATGCCTATCAGTAGTTAGTGCCTTCAGTAGTTTGAATCTTTTGTTTAGCTGGCAGTAGTGGCGCTCGCTGTATTGCAGTAGTTTGAGTAACGAAGATTTTTGTGAGGTAAGTGATTTGTGAAAGGTATAGGTTAATGTTAGTCAGGACCATTGTTTTGTAAGGATTATTGAAAGTCAGATTGCGTTGCGCTTAAAATATTATGTGTCAGTTTAGTGCTGATCAGAATAGGTAAAGAGCGAAATGTCTGAGTACGTTCAGTTCTGCTCAGCTGTTTGAAAATCAAATAATGTAACTGGTTTATCAGCACAATAATTCATAAACTTTTCTAAGGGGACGTTTCAGACTTACACACTACTTAAAGTAAATTATCTAAGAACAACACACACACGCATGCCCGAAGGAGGACTCGAACCTCCGGTTGGAGGGGCCTGGCAATCCGTGACATGGAGCCTCAAACCCTGCGGCCACTCTCCGCGGCAACCTAGTCTTCCTTGCTGACAAAATAAAAAGTGAAAAAATATTTAGACCTGGTAAAAATTATGCAGTGCATCAGGAAAGGATTGCCTCGGGAAGGACGCATCTAAAATGCGATTGCACGAAGTAGCTACTACTTTAACACACAAAATTTTTGTTAATTATCATAGTATACTTCATCAAGTTTGTGAGCCATTGCTTTTTGGTGCATCACTTCCTGGTGGCCGTTGTACAACGTCATAATTTGAAAGCAAGAGTGTACAGGTTCGTCTTTTTATGTACGTAATGTTCAAATGATACGATGCGATAACCTATCAGTCATTCTGCTCTCAAGCAATGAGTGCACAATCCTGCTATATTCTTCTTGTACATACAACTCATGCAACAAAATTAATGTGTCTCGCTACAGGGATTCTACAAATGATTGCCGACACATTTAGCAGAAAAGTGATAATTATTATTCAGTAAATGAGAAAGTACGTATACAGCCCGATACATATACCTTCGATTACTCTGCAAGAGAGAACTGAAGTGACTACAAGAAGAGGAAGTCTTCGCTTCCCAACTTTCGTTTAAGAAAAAATTGAACGAGATGAAAATTATCCTTGACCTTTCTCGTGTACATTAGGTACAACCAATATTAGTTCACTTACACCACGACATTATACTCATTTTTCATTAAATAGCGCCCATATACTTTACTTCATCAGAAGATAAAAAAAATACGTCTTTTATAGGATTGTTTCAGAGATCGTAAGAGGAGTAGCAACAGAAGCAAAACAAGGATAATGGGATGTCTTCGAATTATGTGTGTGTGTGTGAAATCTTATGGGACTTAACTGCCAAGGTCGCTACTTAACCTAAATTATCCTAAGGACAAACACACACACCCATGCGAGAGGGAGGACTCGAACCTCCGCCGGGACCAGCCGCACAGTTCATGACTGCAGCGCCTGAGACCGCTCAGCTAATCCCGCGCGGCTGTCTTCGAATTACGTAGGGATTTCAGAATGTAAGATAAACACCTCGTCCCACGTCATGACTAGTGCGCAACTGAAGTAGCGCATCGTCAGAACAGGGTAAAAGTTGATGGTGTTGAGACAGCAATCAGCCACAAAATTATTTTAAGTTCCTTTATTCAAAAGGTACCGTTACCGGTTTCGAATCATTACGATTCATCGTCAGATGGCTTTCATGCTTTGATTACAACATGCGCTGCGTTTTATCACTGATTAGTTATCCTAAAATATAAATAATACATAATTATAAGCACGTCACAAAGGTGGTTTAGTTACCGATCTGCATAGCGACGTGACTCACTGTGATTTTGTCATATGATTACATGGTGAGTCACATCCCTATGCAAATCTGTAACTCAGCCATCTTTGTGACGTGCTTATAATTAAGTATTATTTATATTTTAAGATAACAAATCAGTAAAAAAACGCAGCACATGTTGTAATCAAAGCATGAAAGCCGTCCGACGATGAATCGTAATGATTCGAAACCGGTAACGGTACCTTTTGAATAAAGGAACTTAAAATAAATTTGTGGCTGGTTGCTGTCTCAACACCATCAACATTTGTCTTCAAATAACAGCCACGGTCTCCAACCATGTCACCATGTGAAAAAATCGCATCACAGTAAAAGTTCCCGGTTTCCTGCGCACACAACTCTGCTACGGTACGGATAGCAACCGGAAACGTACTTCAGAGTTGAAGTACGCGGTCGAATACGTTTTCTATGCACGCATATTCACCTTACATTTCTGGCGGTGTGTGGACCAAAAGAAATGTTGCGCCCAGCTGTAGTGAAATGGTGCCAACAACTTGATCGCGACCGCACAGACATGGGTCACGCTGGTTGGCACGATTTCCATTTTTAGGACAATGTGAAAGAACATCTGGGTGTAAGGATGTTTTCCAATTATGTGGACGTTCAGAACGCAGTTCGCCAACGGCCCCGTTGTCAAAGGGCGGATTTCTATCGCCGAAGAAATGAACAACTGGCAGAAGGTTCCGACCGTTGGTGACCATATTGAAAAATGGTATCATGTACAGTGCGTCCGTAAAGTCATGGCACAGTTTTAATCCGCTACAGAAAAGTTCAAAAAATGGTTCAAATGGCTCTGAGCACTATGGGACTTAACATCTTAGGTCATCAGTCCCCTAGAACTTAGAACTAATTAAACCTAACTAACCTAAGGACATCACACACATCCATGCCCGAGGCAGGATTCGAACCTGCGACCGTAGCAGTCCCGCGGTTCCGGACTACAGCGCCTAGAACCGCAAGGCCACCTCGGCCGACACAGAAAAGTTCAAAAATGGTTCAAATGGCTCTGAGCACTATGGGACTCTACTTCTGAGGTCATTAGTCCCCTAGAACTTAGAACTAGTTAAACCTAACTAACCTAAGGACATCACACACATCCATGCCCGAGGCAGGATTCGAACCTGCGACCGTAGCGGACTCGCGGTTCCAGACTGCAGTGCCCAGAACCGCACGGCCACTTCGGCCGGCGCTACAGAAAAGCAATGAAACATGATAGAAATGTGAAACAAGATGGAAATGAAAGGGAAACTCTCCAAGTTTACATATGTCCAACAACCTGTCGGTATACTTTAACTGCTTATACCACCAATCAATGTTATTTCTATGTGTCGTCTCTTCAGCTCACACGTGACGATACTTATCGTTGAACATTGCTCACGGTTTCGATATTGGCAAGCCACAGGACACATTCAACTTTTTTTTCTGTACCGTCCACATCTCGAATGACGTGGCCAGATCTGTATGATGCTACACAGTTTGTTGTGTTGCGTCGTCAACCGCGCGCACGGTATTATCATACTGCAGAAACTCTTTGCGATAGTGTCGACTGTAGCGCAAGTTTCAACTTTTCGTTTGATTTCTGTCAGCCGCAACAAGCCTTCAAACCTGCACCATGACTTTACGGACCTACTGTATCTTGTCACCTTGACAGGGAGGCGGCAGGTAGGACAACAATTTGAAAATTTGTGATAAGTCCCTAAGGGACCAAACTGCTGAGGTCCTGGGACCCTAGGCTTACAGTGTGTTAACTGTAAGACGGCAGAGTTGCGAGGGGAGTGCGGGGAGAGGAGGAAGCAAGCTTTGGCTGGCGAGGGGTGAGGAGCTGTTGGGAGGGGGGAGGGGGGGGACAAGGCAGTTGCAGTGCTGGCACTACAAATTACGCGTCATGCTTACACGAAAGCAGACGAAAGGCTTGGAAGTAAAACTCGCTTTAAATGTTGTTCGTAAACGAAACTGAAATCGTCATATGTATGTATGTTTATCCACTATGCGCTCACACACCATTCATCCGATTGCAATGAAACTTTGGTGAGTTGTTCTCCGAACGCCCGAAAAGAGTAATGGAAGCAATTTTTTCTGCTCCCTTTCCATTTTGCAGCATTCAATCACACGCAATATAATTTTGCGAGCATCGCTACGTAATACTGGTTTCCTTCTAACCGTAGCCCTACCGGTAGCGGTTGTTGGCGACTCCCGAGATGGGCCAGCAACTGCCTCTTCACTCATTTTGATAATGTTTAGCACAACTGGACGATAAAAACACGCAGAACAGTACAGCGCAAAACAATAACGAAGCAGACGACAATGGCTACCTTGTACAACGCAGTCAGCTACGTAATGTTGGCAGCAGTCGAAACTGCGTGCCTAACGAACCCTCCCGACGTTTACCGACTTCTACCGATTCAGGACTAGGGAGAGGTCTGCCATCTAAAACTTAACACACTGTACACACTACTTAATCTAACTCGAACTAACTAACGCTACGGACTACACACACTCACCCATACCCGAGGGAGGACTCGAACCTCAGTGTGCTCCCTGCCGCCGTTGGATAAGCAGCTGCAGCAGCAAGTCGTATACTCCTAGCTCACTCATTTGTTACATAGTTTAATTCTTAATTTCTTTGCGTGTTTTTGGTACTTGCATTGTTTAATTCATAAATTTCGGGCGTATTATAGTATCTGAGAGTTGTAGCATCGCGTTTTAGTACCTGAATAGTGTAAATTCGCGTAGTCGTCTGTCATCTGTTTTCGTTTTGAACGGCCAGTGTCGGTTGGTCACAGTCAGTGTGCTCCCTGCCGCCGTTGGATAAGCAGCTGCAGCAGCAAGTCGTATACTCCTAGCTCACTCATTTGTTACATAGTTTAATTCTTAATTTCTTTGCGTGTTTTTGGTACTTGCATTGTTTAATTCATAAATTTCGGGCGTATTATAGTATCTGAGAGTTGTAGCATCGCGTTTTAGTACCTGAATAGTGTAAATTCGCGTAGTCGTCTGTCATCTGTTTTCGTTTTGAACGGCCAGTGTCGGTTGGTCAGTCAGTGTGCTCCCTGCCGCCGTTGGATAAGCAGCTGCAGCAGCAAGTCGTATACTCCTAGCTCTACCATATAAATTTCGGGCGTATTATAGTATTTGAGAGTTGTAGCATCACGTTTTAGTACTCGAATAGTGTTAAATCGCGTAGTCTCCTTCCGCCGCCGAGCAGTGTGTCAGCAGTGCACAAGTGGCAGCATTACTGCATTTACTAGGCAATCTTGTATTTTAATAACCGCTTCAATTTTGTCGTTTTGTTTGAGCTCTCTGTATTAGTTCAGACGTTCTTTGCACAAGTTTTTAGCATGGATAGGGACTGCAACTGCTGTGTTCGGATGCAGGCTGAGTTGGCATCCCTTCGCTCCCAGCTTCAGGCAGTGTTGGCTTCGGTCACACAGCTTGAGGCTGTTGCCAATGGGCATCACTGTGGGGGTCCGGATGGGGGTTTGTCGGGGACGGCCAGCTCGTCCCACGCATCCCCCGATCGGACTACGACTGTGGTTGCCCGGGATACTGCCCGCATTGAGGCTGATCCCTCACCTGTGGTAGAGTGGGAGGTCGTCTCAAGGTGTGGCAGGGGGCGAAAGACATTCCGGAGGGCTGAACGGAAGGCCTCTCCAGTTTGTCTGACGAACCGGTTTCAGGCTCTGTCTCAGGCTGATACTGATCTTCAGCCTGACATGGCTGCTTGTCCTGTTCCAGAGGTTGCCCCTCAGTCTGCAAGATCCGGGCAGTCGCAGAGGGTGGGCTTACTGGTAGTTGGGAGCTCCAACGTGAGGCGCGTAATGGGGCCCCTTAGGGATATGGCAGCAAGGGAGGGGAAGAAAACCAAAGTGCACTCCGTGTGCATACCGGGGGGAGTCATTCCAGATGTGGAAAGGGTCCTTCCGGATGCCATGAAGGGTACAGGGTGCACCCATCTGCAGGTGGTCGCTCATGTCGGCACCAATGATGTGTGTCGCTATGGATCGGAGGAAATCCTCTCTGGCTTCCGGCGGCTATCTGATTTGGTGAAGACTGCCAGTCTCGCTAGCGGGATGAAAGCAGAGCTCACCATCTGCAGCATCGTCGACAGGACTGACTGCGGACCTTTGGTACAGAGCCGAGTGGAGGGTCTGAATCAGAGGCTGAGACGGTTCTGCGACAATGTGGGCTGCAGATTCCTCGACTTGCGCCATAGGGTGGTGGGGTTTCGGGTTCCGCTGGATAGGTCAGGAGTCCACTACACGCAACAAGCGGCTACACGGGTAGCAGGGGTTGTGTGGCGTGGGCTGGGCGGTTTTTTAGGTTAGATGGCCTCGGGCAAGTGCAGAAAGGGCAACAGCCTCAACGGGTGCGGGGCAAAGTCAGGACATGCGGGGACCAAGCAGCAATCGGTATTGTAATTGTAAACTGTCGAAGCTGCGTTGGTAAAGTACCGGAACTTCAAGCGCTGATAGAAAGCACCGAAGCTGAAATCGTTATAGGTACAGAAAGCTGGCTGAAGCCAGAGATAAATTCTGCCGAAATTTTTACAAAGGCACAGACGGTGTTTAGAAAGGATAGATTGCATGCAACCGGTGGTGGAGTGTTCGTCGCTGTTAGTAGTAGTTTATCCTGTAGTGAAGTAGAAGTGGATAGTTCCTGTGAATTATTATGGGTGGAGGTTACACTCAACAACCGAGCTAGGTTAATAATTGGCTCCTTTTACCGACCCCCCGACTCAGCAGCATTAGTGGCAGAACAACTGAGAGAAAATTTGGAATACATTTCACATAAATTTTCTCAGCATGTTATGGTCTTAGGTGGAGATTTCAATTTACCAGATATAGACTGGGACACTCAGATATTTAGGACGGGTGGTAGGGACAGAGCATCGAGTGACATTATACTGAGTGCACTATCCGAAAATTACCTCGAGCAATTAAACAGAGAACCGACTCGTGGAGATAACATCTTGGACCTACTGATAACAAACAGACCCGAACTTTTCGACTCTGTAAGAGCAGAACAGGGAATCAGTGATCATAAGGCCGTTGCAGCATCCCTGAATATGGAAGTTAATAGGAATATAAAAAAGGGAGGAAGGTTTATCTGTTTAGCAAGAGTAATAGAAGGCAGATTTCAGACTACCTAACAGATCAAAACGAAAATTTCTGTTCGGACACTGACAATGTTGAGTGTTTATGGAAAAAGTTCAAGGCAATCGTAAAATGCGTTTTAGACAGGTACGTGCCGAGCAAAACTGTGAGGGACGGGAAAAACCCACCGTGGTACAACAACAAAGTTAGGAAACTACTGCGAAAGCAAAGAGAGCTTCACTCCAAGTTTAAACGCAGCCAAAACCTCTCAGACAAACAGAAGCTAAACGATGTCAAAGTTAGCGTAAGGAGGGCTATGCGTGAAGCGTTCAGTGAATTCGAAAGTAAAATACTAGGTACCGACTTGACAGAAAATCCTAGGAAGTTCTGGTCTTACGTTAAATCAGTAAGTGGCTCGAAACATCATGTCCAGACACTCCGGGATGATGATGGCATTGAAACAGAGGATGACAAGCGTAAAGCTGAAATACTAAACACCTTTTTCCAAAGCTGTTTCACAGAGGAAGACCGCACTGCAGTTCCTTCTCTAAATCCTCGCACCAACGAAAAAATGGCTGAC
Source organism: Schistocerca cancellata (assembly GCF_023864275.1). Taxonomy (NCBI): domain Eukaryota; kingdom Metazoa; phylum Arthropoda; class Insecta; order Orthoptera; family Acrididae; genus Schistocerca; species Schistocerca cancellata. The sequence goes on along the minus strand of NC_064627.1, from coordinate 324,904,915 downwards.
ATTGAAATAAGTGTCCAAGGAATAGAAAAGCAACTGGAATCACTCAACAGAGGAAAGTCCACTGGACCTGACGGGATACCAATTCGATTCTACACAGAGTACGCGAAAGAACTTGCCCCCCTTCTAACAGCCGTGTACCGCAAGTCTCTAGAGGAACGGAAGGTTCCAAATGATTGGAAAAGAGCACAGGTAGTCCCAGTCTTCAAGAAGGGTCGTCGAGCAGATGCGCAAAACTATAGACCTATCTCTCTGACGTCGATCTGTTGTAGAATTTTAGAACATGTCTTTTGCTCGAGTATCATGTCGTTTTTGGAAACTCAGAATCTACTATGTAGGAATCAACATGGATTCCGGAAACAGCGATCGTGTGAAACCCAACTCGCTTTATTTGTTCATGAGACCCAGAAAATATTAGATACAGGCTCCCAGGTAGATGCCATTTTCCTTGACTTCCGGAAGGCGTTCGATACAGTTCCGCACTGTCGCCTGATAAACAAAGTAAGAGCCTACGGAATATCAGACCAGCTGTGTGGCTGGATTGAAGAGTTTTTAGCAAACAGAACACAGCATGTTGTTCTCAATGGAGAGACATCTACAGACGTTAAAGTAACCTCTGGCGTGCCACAGGGGAGTGTTATGGGACCATTGCTTTTCACAATATATATAAATGACCTAGTAGATAGTGTCGGAAGTTCCATGCGGCTTTTCGCGGATGATGCTGTAGTATACAGAGAAGTTGCAGCATTAGAAAATTGTAGCGAAATGCAGGAAGATCTGCAGCGGATAGGCACTTGGTGCAGGGAGTGGCAACTGACCCTTAACATAGACAAATGTAATGTATTGCGAATACATAGAAAGAAGGATCCTTTATTGTATGATTATATGATAGCGGAACAAACACTGGTAGCAGTTACTTCTGTAAAATATCTGGGAGTATGCGTGCGGAACGATTTGAAGTGGAATGATCATATAAAATTAATTGTTGGTAAGGCGGGTACCAGGTTGAGATTCATTGGGAGAGTCCTTAGAAAATGTAGTCCATCAACAAAGGAGGTGGCTTACAAAACACTCGTTCGACCTATACTTGAGTATTGCTCATCAGTGTGGGATCCGTACCAGATCGGGTTGACGGAGGAGATAGAGAAGATCCAAAGAAGAGCGGCGCGTTTCGTCACAGGGTTATTTGGTAACCGTGATAGCGTTACGGAGATGTTTAACAAACTCAAGTGGCAGACTCTGCAAGAGAGGCGCTCTGCATCGCGGTGTAGCTTGCTCGCCAGGTTTCGAGAGGGTGCGTTTCTGGATGAGGTATCGAATATATTGCTTCCCCCTACTTATACCTCCCGAGGAGATCACGAATGTAAAATTAGAGAGATTAGAGCGCGCACAGAGGCTTTCAGACAGTCGTTCTTCCCGCGAACCATACGCGACTGGAACAGGAAAGGGAGATAATGACAGTGGCACGTAAAGTGCCCTCCGCCACACACCGTTGGGTGGCTTGCGGAGTATAAATGTAGATGTAGATGTAGACTGGGGCAGCCGCGCGAACGGTGGCAAGGCCCCCTTAGACCACGTGGCTTCCCAGCGCGGCACGAAGTACAATTGGCCACTAACTACTGCACCTGACGTTACCTCGGCCCGTACAACATTCATCGCCCACTTGCATGTCTGTTCTCCAAATGATAGGTAGGTGTGCAGCCAATAAACACTGCACAAATACTGTAATGCTTCATGTTCTGCGTCTGCACAATACGTGAGGTCCGATCGCAGTCTACTGTCTGCGTCGTAGTGCGGTACACAGCCACGGTGGCGCGTCGAATAGTTCCCTGTTCGATGTGTCGGTGGGATACAACGTTGCGAAGGGGGTTTCTAATTAGAAGTTATGAAATACTGACCTGTCCTATCCTCGCAGCATGGAGGTGTGGTCCCACATGAGTCCCATTGAGTAGCATGTCGTAAATTACGATTGTGAACCCATTTATATTCCACCAATTACAGCGCCATTTGCGGCGAAACGAAGAAAATGCTTCAGACAAAACTTATGTAGGTTTTGCCATAGAATCGTAATCTGAAATTTAAAAAAAACGAGGGTTCCCACTGAAGATTTCGGTGCTGTCCTCCACCACCCACGCACTGGGTGGCATCTGGGGGTGGGGAACATCCAACACTCTCCACGAGGTTGTTTACGTATATTTTGAAAATATCGAAATTAACGTTCGAAAACTGAAGTGAGGGTACTGTTCTATAAAGTAGTGGCATGCGACGTTTTTGATGGTAATCCGTCTGTGGGATGCGAACGTTTAAGTCCAGCGCCCCCCTCGGTGTTGCTCCAGGAGGAGTACGCTGTGTCCCAGCAGTCCAGCACTCTTTTCACCCTCTCCCTTCTCGCGTCATCATATAACACAAACGTTTCATCACGCTATAGGCGCTCCCATTAGTCACATTCACTCAACAGTGACACTTAAGGGGAGGTTTACTATCTTCGGCCCGAAAAAAGCATGTTTTTTGAGAATTTTTTTATCGGTATGTGTTATATATATCAATGTCAAATTTTGTCAAATTGTTTATTGATACTTCCTCTACAAACTGGAATTTTTTTCGACCGGAAATGTCGGATAGCAAAGGCGGAAGTGCCGTCAGAACGAAACAAAATTTCGATGTAGACCTCCACGCGCGGTATGTCACAGGTCTGCCGGCTTGTCTGAAATCAAAATTGAATTGACGTTAGCGAAGTATTTAAGACTCTTTAGGAGTTGTACCTCGCTTAAGTTATTTGAACAATAGGAAACAAAATGGCGGCCATTTGAAAAAAATAGTTTTTTTCATCGATTTTTCGACTTCGTCGGCCAAGTAAAAATATTTATAGTTGATGGATCGGAAGAAAAGTGGTACAACTCCCAGACAATTTAGTTACCTTTGTCGGAAACAATGAATCAAGCCATTCGGCTCAGTAGATTTGAAGTTACCGTACCGTGCGATAAAAAAAAGTCATTTCGAGAAAAAGGCGTTTGAAGTTTTGACTACATATAAATGCAATATTATGCAAAGTACGTTCAATCTGATATTCCGGGTCCATAAACTAGTCCTTCCTCTTCCTCATAGAGGGCGTTCTGCTCGATCTAGGCCATCCTGCGCTGCTCCAGAGCCGCTCGTACTGTCGGTGACAAACGGTTTTCGGCCGCTTGAATCCGGTGATCGTCCGAATGCTTGGCAAACTGTGTCGAATAGTATCCCAGGGTGACGTCCATCGTTGTCATGGTCTTCAGAATTGCTGAATACCCTTCGTTGAAGCTGCTCAATGCCAGGAAAGCCGCAATCTCCACAATCTTCGCACCAGAATGCAAATGCTTGGGGGCTAACTTCCAAACACAGGCGTTCAAACTTTCATTTTGTGTGTTTCCTCCCAAGCACCGGTACGATAACTCGTCCTCCGAAACAAAAAAACTGGTGCGTGAAAAGGCCGATTTCAGGCAGGTGCATTTTTTTGTTCAACCGCGAATAACGAACATTTCCGTTCCGTATTCGGAAAAACCGTTTCAGGGGTGAATTCTAAACACTTTTATGGATTCAAAAATGGAATTTAAAAAAAAAATCGATTTTTTGAACTACAAGATAGTAAACCTCTACTTAATGCACGTTCTATCGCACACAGTGAGGAATAGGGGCCATTGTGTGCGGAGGAAGGAAACCCTTCCCGACTAGACAGCTGAATGACCCGTCTGGTTCTCCCAGCCAAGTAGGCCACACGACTCCTTTGCTTTTTTTCGTCACAATTTTTCTCCCCATCTCTTCTTAGTGCTTCGACCGGTTATTACTACAGGAATAAACTTTAGCTTAGGGTCGTCTGTATTCAACTTCATAAAGGCAATATATGTTTACCAGACGCATTTCATCTAAGTTTATAAAGGCATGGTCAATGGCCTGAAGTACTTGTATATTTTCATTTGCTCACAGCACATTTAATTTATATATTCTGCTATTCACGTTAGTTACAGTTCTGATCTAGGCAAATTTTAATGAATATACGCGCTGATAAGAAAGGAACGATTCACTATAAAGGAATTATCTGAATGGGACAGACATTGGAAAATGTGATGTACATGTACAGAAAAACAAATTATTAAAATTAAGAAAAATTGGATGATTTATTCAAGAGAAAGAGCCGAGGATCTGTCACGAGACAGAGTTGAAGGCTCATATAATTCGGAAGTAAGTAAATACTTCCAGAATTTGGAAGAAATCTTACAGAAATATGATTTGTTTGATAAACCAGAGTGTATTTATAATATGAATGAATCCGGCTTTCCTCTTAACAACAGAGCCCCAAAAACATTAAGTCGGAAAGCCAATCGAGAAGTTGTTTCACTAGAAAACATGGAAAGGGGACAGAACATGTCTGTTGCTGCGCGCATAACACCAATGGTAGTTTTCAAAGGAGTGAGGAAACGCCCTGAATTTCAATCTGCCTTACCTCTGGTTCCATCATGGAGATGAGTGATTCGGGTAAAATTAATAAAGAACTTATCAATTTTCTATGTGGGCAACCGCGACTTAATTTATACACAATTAAAAGTTCTTATAAAAATTGTTGTGGTAATATTTTCTAAAAAATTGTAGAGTGCACTCATAGTTTCTCATCCTCATGTACTGTCGAATCAAGGTACAACCGCTTTCGCGATAATGAATCGATCCTTAGGCTAATTTGAGCCATTAAACCAATACGGGCTTCCAACGTTCTGTAAGACACGTATCCTGGGAACATCAAATGCAATGGATGTGAAAAGATCCGTCAATAATCTTAGATGATTATGAGTTATCACTGACTGTCTAACATTATTGATGGATTTTTCAACATCCATTGCATTTGATGTTGCCAGGATATATGCCTGCCGGCCGCGGTGGTCTCGCGGTTCTAGGCGCGCAGTCCGGAACCGCGCGACTGCTACGGTCGCAGGTTCGAATCCTGCCTCGGGCATGGATGTGTGTGATGTCCTTAGGTTAGTTAGGTTTAAGTAGTTCTAAGTTATAGGGGACTGATGACCACAGCTGTTAAGTCCCATAGTGCTCAGAGCCATTTGAACCATTTGATATATGCCTTACAGAATGCTGGAAGAACGTATTGGTTTAATGGCTCAATGTAATCCAGCCAAATTAGCCTGAGGATGCGATTCATTATCGTGAAAGCGGTTGTATCTTGATTCCACAATAAATGAGGATGAGATGCTACAAGTGTACTCTACAGTGTTTTAGAAGACGATTTTACCGTAAAAATTTTATGAGATCTTTCAGTACAATGAAGAAATGTTTCTGATGGGCTCCGACACTTCAAGACATACAAAACAGTGTGTAGCGGGCTATTACATTTCTCATTACTGGAAACCATATGGGCTTGGAGGCTGTATTGTCGGTGAAATGGGATAGACCTTCTAGGATTGTCTCCGTACAGTACCCATGTTCAACAGCCATTACACAGAACTTTCTTCAAGTCTCTAAAAGCTATCACAGAAATGCAACTGATTGGATTCATCGTAACTCCAGTGAAAGTATTGCAAAACAAAGATTCTGTACTATTTTCTGTGATGCCTGAAGCAAAACTGCGACTGCTGGGTGTTCAATCAAGGGGTTCCACTGCACAGGAATAACGTCCTTCTGCAGCGAAATTCGAGGTTACTACTCCTTCAACCCCCACCAATTAAGCTACTAGCAGCATTCCGGGCCAAAGGTGCATATCTTCAAGAGATGTAATTGAAGAGCAGGGAAAATCCGTAACGCCAGCATCCAGCAGCATTTCTCAGCACGATGCTGTCAAGGACATTTTGCCAGCTCCAGATGAAAAAGTATGGTTTGGGAAAATGAAAACACAGACGTCAATACGACTCACTTTAGATGAAAACCTGGGAAACGTCCGCAGCAAGAGAAATCCTTTTCAACAGGGAACAAAGAAAGAAATAAAAATGCAACAAGAGTAATAAACAGAAACGTAGGTCTGTGAGTAATGATGAGAGAAGTATTAAGAGCTTCAGATCCGCAGCAAACAACGAGGATAGTTGTAGTTTTTGTTTACTGAATTATTATAGTGCGGAATCATTGGCAAAATTTGACTGGATTCGCTGCCAAAAATGTAATGTTTGATACCACACAGTTTGCGTCAGTACCCAAGGGAAAAAGTGCTTTTTATGTAGAAGATGACAGTGATTAGAAGAGTACAAAAAAGTGATCACAGTTGTACATAGTCAGGTAGATTTGCGACCAGTTTTACTCAATTCTGTAACCTTTCCTTGTGTTTAAACCAGCACTGATAATGGTGTAATATTTACGTTATATATTCATTAAACGTCAAGTAACAGGTGTCATAATTGAAAATATTTCTTTCCTCGACATATTTTCATTTAGAATAGCATAGCCCTACTTTGAGACACGTGGCGGCGGAGTCAGCTACATCGGCATTTATTTCTTCCATCACACTAGCTCATAGATCTACAAGTTCTTAAGCAGCATAGGTCAGAAATTACAAACATATTTTCCCTGCACAATACTAATCTATGAAGAACAACTTACAACACTTTAAAGCAGTATAGTATGATGTTTGCAGTTAGCCTTCAAATTTAAATTTCTTCTGTGTTATTTGCGAGTAACATCACCTTCCCCTTTTTGCTGCGCTTTGCGAAAGTATTGCTATCTCAGAAGACGGATTGCGTTATTAACTGGTCATGCTCAGTGTCTGGGGCTGCATTTCAGGACACAGTTTAAGTTCATAACCTTATACAAACACAGAGGTTCAGCTTCAGATAGTGACAGGCTTTCAACCACAATAAAATAATTATGTGAGTTGAAAGTGCTGCTCGAAATTGAAAATCTGCATACTTCCGTAATAAACAGAGGCCAAACGCCTGCACTAAAATAAATATTACCTCTACTCAACTGGATGCGGACGTTCCTAACGTAAAAGTCATTAATGTATTACTAACAGCCACTAAGGAATGACAGAATAATGACAGTGAAGAGCTAATACTAATCCGGAAAGACGTGAATGTTTTCATAAAAGGCATTATGCTGTTAGCTTATTCCACATTCGGTTGATTCTACCTTTGTGCGACACTCACTTCTGTACATTGAAAATAGATGGGCAATGCATACATCTGCACGTCTACTTGTGAACAACGAAAGCGGTAAATGGTAGTCGGTACCCGTCGGTTTAAAACCGAGGTCTTTAATTTTAATGTCAAGCTCCTTGCGTGAGATGTGGATTGGAATAACTTATGATTCTTGACGGGTTCTTCAACGTGGACCCTCAACATTTGACAGTTAATCTAACAATAAGTCGTGCAAAACTAATATCTTGTGAGGTCTCCAACTGGAATTCTTTAAGCATTAACAGACTCTGTTGCGGTTACTAACGAAACCATTTAGGAGCCCTGCAGCTTTTCTTTGGATCTTCTGCATCATCTTTAACAAAGTTATAAAGGCTTCTAGATCTACGAATAGTGCTCAAGAATTTGTCGAATGAAGATTTAACTTGAAAGAATTGGAGGCCATACACTCTACTGAATCACATTAAAAGCATAGAATGATTGGTTTGGTATAAAAACACACTGAATAGCATTTTCAAGAATAAAATCTCTTTTTCTACATAATCTTCATTAATGTCGATTCCTTTGACCAGCGAGTTCGCAATCTGCTTTCATATTCCCTTAGCAAGGAAAATTATCTTCAGCCTTGTACAATATTCTTCACTGCACGAAAACCTATTTAATCGACAGACATAGTATGATTAGTAATGGTGTTATTAATACAAATGTGATAAAATCCTTGAATGTGAATTATGCCAGTTTCCCGTTTTCTTGACGTATTTTATTTTGAGCTAAAGAAATAGGAAAAAACACTTTCTGGCGAATCTGCGATTAAGAAACTATTTCGATGTGCAGATAGTGAATTTTTGTCACGTCAGGGAACGATGTCTCACTTGATGCATCGTCCTTGGGTCAAAGCTCATTTTTGCACAGAAATCTTGGCCGCTGCCACCTCAACTTCCTACGTACTTTTTTTTTTTTTTTAATTGTTCTTCATTGAGGTGCGCGGTCACAAATTTATTCGAAGTCTATCTCGTTTTCCACCTTGATTATTGCACAGTCGTGGTAATGTACATACGGAACAGTGAAATGAAAGCGAGGCAGATGGAAAAAAGTAAGTAAACCGTTTATAAAACTAAAGAGCCGAAGAAACGGTGTCGTGGGGTTTCCTACCGTGGGGTTTGCTACCGTGGGGTTTCCTAAGAGCAGTGACGCTAAACCTGTCAGAGGCCCGGGCTGGCAAAACAAATTGAGGCTCCCCTTGCTTCCCCCTCCCACCCTCCTCGCCATACAGGAGTTCTCCGAGATCTTGCGTCCGTCGGCCGTCGTAATTTAATATATTATTGTTATTTTGATTTTTTGATTGTTGCCGACTTATGTGGTGGGCCTTAATAAAAATGATATTTCATTCAATTTTGATTTACGGTTAAATGCTTTTGTGAAGTTCTCCTTTTTAACAATATTAATCTCAAATTAATTGTTACGTTAATGAATGTTAGACTCGCTGAATTTTAAAACATGAGCATACAAGTTGAACATTGGAATAAACTTTTCATATCAATTTCCTCGGCTAGTCAGCTCACTTTAAAGCAAAAGATATTTAGTTATTAATTACATTTGCGGCCCACACACGCGCGAGAGTATTTTTTCTTACCTCCGTTAACCATTGCCACATAGTCGGAGTCCTGGCTCTGGCTGTCGGCTATGGTACTGAAAATAAGAATCTTAAAGCTACGTATTTCTGCAACGTCGTGCGGCTGTGGAGAAAAATTAATATTATGTTAATAGCGGGCGAGTTTTTCGCTTCCGCTAATTTTTCATAAGTTAATATCGCCACGTAATGGCGTCGTTGGCTGCATCGGCCGCTGCGATTGTTGAACTGTAAATTACTTGAATGCAGGTTAATTCAAGGAAGGCGGACATGAAATCGGGATCACCTCTTACAAATTAAAAGTGCACAATCGTATTAAATCAATGTATTATCTGTTTAACTCATACAAATATGCTTACATTTGCCAGCACTCGAAAGATGTCCGCCTACACGCAATCAAGACAAGAGAAGAAGTGAAGACGACTAAAAAATTAACAAAAGAGAGTATCTTGTCGTCTCTTTAGATTACTTTGTTACATTTCTTTGCATTCGAAACTTAGACAGAGAAATTATTGTTTTACGGCTACATGATAAAAATATATTATTCAATTTTTAAATGTCTCTTCTTTATAAATACTGTTTTTTAAGTCTTTTCGTAATACAGCACTGGTGACGCTATAGAGAGTTTGAAACGCATACGGAAGGGGGACACATTGGTTATCATCTTCATTTTGTGTCGTGATAATTTACAAGGTATATTGTTATTATGTGTGACACTGAAAGTGACTGCTCTCGTAATCTCGTTGCTATTATTTAATAGCTATGTTGCCCCTTATACGACAGAAATCATTACGTGATTTCTGTTGTTCGACTCTATCATTTATGTTTCGCAACTAAGTCGGCATAGAGGGAGCGGGGTGTATAAAAATGAATCCCTGTTTCCCAAACCACTATCTGCATAAAACTTCGTTCACTGCATGGTGGAGGGTACTTTACTTACGGATTTCAACAAAAACCACAGTGTTGCTCCGATCTTGATGAAATTTTGTACATTTGATCTTCAAAACAAGGGGAACCTCACTGTCTACATGAAATTTCATACAGTGTATGGTGGAGGGTACCTTACAACAGAATTACACACCGTTTGACTAATCAGCTTCGGAGTTGGCTCATGTATGTATGTTTTCGTGGTGAAGGCATTTATAAAAGCCAACGTATGCTGGATGGCGGAGAATTGGCCTATCTTTAAATAAATTCAACATCTTTTCGTCAATCAGCATGAAAGTTGGCAGATATACGTATTATTTCATAGACGGGGAAAGAGGAGATGGCATGACAGGCGGAGGAGGAGATATACGGAGAGAGGAGAACGTGATGGGGGCGGGGAGGGGGTGGAGGTGCATTCCAGAGAAGTGAGGGAAGCAGATTAAAAGAGAGAGGGAGCAGCAGGTAAACAGAGAAAGGGGGAAGGTGGTTAATGACTAATGGAACACTGTAATAAATACATAAATTTGGGGTGTTATTGTGAATTTGATGTACTATTAGAAAAAGTGGAGGAGGAAGTGGACAGAGATGGGAAGATGGATGGATAAGGAGAGGAGGATGGAGAGGAGGAGGAAGTGTTGTGAGAGAGGGGGGCAGATGGAAGAGATTGGCTGAAGGAGGAAGTGGATAGAGAGACGAGATAGGACTAAATGGACAAGAGAGATGAGTGAAGAGGGGATGAATTGACATAAAACTAGGATGAATAAATATCCGGGCAATGCCGGGTTTGCTGTTAGTAATTAGATAAAAATTTACGTGACAATGGGCGTCTTCATCTGGAAGAAATTACAGAATATTTTCCTATGGTTAGATGCGGCGTATAAAGTTTCGATAACTAGAATGTTGTTCTTGATGTCTAAAGATGATAAAATTCATTGCTGAATATAGATGACTCCACCAAAGTTCATCTAGTTGGAATTTCATGTTTATAGAATGAACTACATAATAATCAGCTGAAAAATGCCCAAATATGATCGTGTTTAAAAGACTCTGACAGAAAAGTGGGCAATCAGCTGTCCGAGTGCTCATTCCGTCTTCTTCACCAAAATTCTGGAAGCTTCACAGGACGAGTGACCATGTTATGTAAGAAATTTACCAAGTAAAATTTTAGTTTTGTTGAGATAAAAATTCAATAAATAGCAGATTTTGTATTAGAACTTTAGAAATACCGTTAAAAGCGTACTTTTGTGAATGAGATCCGCCAAATACAAATAATTAGTTTCGTATGACATATATGACGAAACTCCAGAATCGGAAAATTAACTTTGCGAAATTATTTATGCTGGTAAAATGTGTGCTGTATTTACACATACCGTTTTGAAGCAACAATATTTTTAAGGCCTACAGCAAATCCCAGAATTTTTCACACAGAACATCACGGGAAATTTTTTATCATCCAACTTTTCGAATCTCTAGACCCCCTCCGTGGTGACGCTCGTGTTTCCGACTACATATAAATATTGTAACCGTGAACTTTCCGACTGACATGAAAATAAGAACATCCCTTCACATTTTATTCAGGCTTAGGACTGGCTGTGCACGTAGTACATAGGCATGTTTAAAAGCTTTTTTTTTCATTTTTCATTTTATTTATTTTTTGTTGCTTTTGTTGTTATTGTTGTTGTTCAACATTACTGTAGCAAACTATTAACTTTTTTATCAATCGCAATTTTTTATTCAATTTTTTGTAAAAAGGCTACAGATTTTAAACACCTTTTTAAATCTCCAGAGTCTTCATACGTTTTCATAATGTCTTTTAATCTTTTGTCAAGATCTATGTACCTTTTCTTTCTTTTTCGAAGAGGCAGGCCAATGGAATTTTTTTAAATTAAAAAAAAAATAGCATTCACTGCCTCCTCCTTCAGCTTCTGACTCAGGATGTTCACATTTGGATGTTTCTGATTTATTGAGTAGTTCAGTTTTCTATGCCAACCCTCGACAGCATTCGCCGTTCTCTGTCGTTGGTTAAAACCATTCCACATTTCAATAGGTATATTAGGATTTTCCATCCACTGATCAAACATATAGTCTTCAAATGCTGTGATCTTCTCTCCGCTGGGCATTTGTTCCATTATTAAAATCCACGCTTCATCGACAGTGTTAAGTGGAAGATGTGCCACTGCAGCACACATGCGACAAAACAAACGGACTTCCTCCCTGTCCCTGTAGTCTTCCGTTAATCCCAGTTCCTGTATCTTCTTCCACAGACACTGGTTAAAGTGAAAATTACAACCTGAAAGTTGTGTTTCAGGGAACACTGAATTCATTGCTTTAATTGTAGCCATTTCAAAATCTAGCACTGCAGTTCTTGGTGACCACCGAGGCATATTAGATTTCGATCCAGAAAAGAGTCTTTCATATGAATTTTGACTTTTGTCTGTCAGCAAAGCAAATGAAACAGGAAATCTTCTGTACTTACGATGTTGACATGGATTGTGTACAATTGTTTGAACTGTTTCGAACAGCTGTCAAATGTCCCATCCATAAGCACAGTTCCATTGTCACAAAGGACTTTCTCTGCTTCTTCACTAGCAAATACTAGAAGTATCTTGCCTGGAACAGAGCCTTCATCAATCTTCAAAAACCTATTACCTTCCGTTAATTTCAAAAGATCTTCGCTAAGGTAAATTTCCGAACTAGAGCCAGGGTTCTGGGTTGTCCCAATAGCTCCTTTTCTCGCCTTACACAATTGAGTCTTGGAGCTGTCATAATTCGGAATATATGCCACGAATTCTAATCCTTTATCTCCCAAATATTGAAATTCCTGCTTAAAAATTTGGGCTACAGGCACGGCCTTTTCTTCACGAACACCTTTTCTGCAATTATGTAGTCTTTCCTTTATCTCCACATCTGTTTTGTCAGGTGGACATTTGCAATTTTTAAACGGCCTATGTACCTACTCCATTCATAACTGATGCACATCCATTTCGTATATTCATTTTTCCTATAAATACTGTAGCGATGACCATCCTTGACAAGACACGGCCTCCCTTTCGTTGTTGTTATCACTTCCATCGTGTACACTGCATAGAACAGAAATCGTATAGGAAAACGCACAGAACGAAAGCTATCGACGATGACACTGTCTGAGGAACGGTGACAACACCTGCACTGAGGGTGAGCGGTTGGGATAGACAAGCAGTGGGGAGAGGCTCTGTTCGCAAACACCTCGTTAGTGAACCGGTTGCTCGGGACAGCTTCGCTACCTGCTGCAGCCTTGTAGGAAACCCCACGATAGGAAACCCCACGTAGCCGAAGAAACTGGCACACGTGCCGAATATCGTGTAGCGCCCTCTCGAGCAAGCAGAAGTGCCGCAACACGACATGGCCTGGACTCGACTAATATCTGAGAGGAATGACACCAGGAATCCTGCAGGGCTTTCCATAAATTTGTAAGAGTACGAGGGGCTGGAGATCTCTTCTGAACAGCACGCTGCAAGGCATCCCAGATATGCTCAATAACGTTCATGTCTGGGAATCTCAGAAGAGTGTTCCTGGAGCTACTCTGTAGCAGTTCTGCACGTGTGGGGTGTCGCATTGTCCTGCTGGAATTGCCCAAGTCCGTCGGAATGCACAATAGACATGAATGGATGCAGGTGATCAGATGGGATGCTTGCGTACGCGTCACCTATCAGAGACGTATCAGGGGTCCCATATCACCCCAGCTGCACTCGCCTCACTCCATGACAGAGCCTCCACCAACTTGAACAGTCCCCTACTAACATGCAGGGTCCATGGATTCATGAGGTCGTCTCCATACTCGTTCACGTCTATCCTCTCGATACAATTTGAAACGAGACTCGTCCGACCAGGCAACGTTCCAGCAATCAACAGTCCAATGTCGGTGTTCACGGGCCCAGGCTTTGTGTCGTGTAGTCATGAATGGTACAAGAGTGGCACTTTGACTCCGAAAGCCCATATCGATGATGTTTCGTTGAAGGATTCGTGTGGTGTCACCGCCAGACACCACACTTGCTAGGTGGTAGCCTTTAAATCGGCCGCGGTCCGCTAGTATACGACGGACCCGCGTGTCGCCACTGTCAGTGATGGCAGACCGAGCGCCGCCACACGGCAGGTCTAGTGAGACGTACTAGCACTCGCCCCAGTTGTACAGCCGACTTAGCCACAGATGGATCACTGACAACTACGCTCTCAATTGCCGAGACGATAGTTAGCATAGTCTTCAGCTACGTCATTTGCTACGACCTAGCAAGGCGCCATAGCATTTGATATTGAGATTATAATATGTACCGTCAAGAGCGATGTACACCAATTGTGGATTAAAGTTAAGTATTATATCAACTACGTACTTTATTTGCTACTATTAATTCCCTTAACTGTTCCAGATCTCACGCCAGTCAGCGTGTAATTAAACGCGTGCATTTCGGCATCCTCGCACTGTGACTTGCCTGTCTTGCCAAGTCACTACAGTTCGCACGCTGACACTTGCTGATAGCTCAGTACTGAAATCTGCAGCAATTTTCGGAAGGGTTGCACTTCTCTCCCGTTCTTGCAAGATCTTTTTCCGGCCGCAGCAATGTCGAAGATTTGATGTTTTAGCGGATTCCTGATATTCACGGTACACTCGTGAAATGGTCGTAGGGGAAAATCCCACTTCATCGCTACCTCGGAGATGCTGTGTGCCATCGGTCGTGCGCCGACTATAATACCACGTTCAAACTCACTTAAATCTTGATAACCTGTCATTGTAGCAGCAGTAACCGATCTAACAGCTGCGCCAGACACTTATTGTTTTACATAGGCATTGCCGACCGCAGCGCCGTATCCTGCCTGTTTACATATCTCTGTATTTGAATATGTGTGCCTGTACCAGTTTCTTTGGTGTTTCAGTGTATTTCAAAAGCAGTCATAACCGATAATACATTTATCCCACTATGAGAGAAGACGATCAGCGCCTTCGTGGATAAATGTTTGCGGTAGCTTATGGAACCATGATTGTACCAGGCGTGCACCCTATCGATCGAAGAAACTCGACAGCCACGAATGTTTTTCTACAGGACTCCGGAAATATGGAAATGTCATGGGGAGAGATCAAGACTGCCAGTGAAACTTCCGCAGTGAAGTTGAAACAACTGGCACTACAGCTCCGGGACTGACTGCAACGGCCCGCTGTTCATTGACTTTCTGGAACACGGTACCACAATGAACACGGTACCACAATAACGAAAAAGGTGATTCTGGCCTTGTGACTAATTTGTTTTTTCATAATGTTAACTGTTTCGGGACAGCGCCCGAGTCTTATCCGTGAACTGTCTATGCCAGTGCACGAGTGACACTCGGGGGCCATATCTAATGTGTTACGAAATTCTCAACGTTAGTGGACGTTTTTGAATTCGGTTACTAGTTGCTGAATGCATATTATTATAAAGTGCGTCTGAGAACCTCATGAATGTTTGATTCGGTGCGCAGTTTGGATACTACAGTCCTAAGTGCAAAGCGAATTTTCAGTGCTACTGTGTTATCGGGAGCCTCTGTGTTGCACGTTCCTAGACTTGTTCCAATTGGCAAACCATGTAGAAAATGTCTGAAACCTTCATTACTAGATGCGCACGGTTTTCTTGTCAGGCAGAGATTCCCTCTGGATCTTCAGTACCGTGAATCATAGTCTCCGCCGGTTAGTTTTTAATATTTCTGGGGTGGTCTGATATACACTCATGCTCATAAATTAAGGATAATACTGATACATGGTGAAACAACGCTCTGGTGGACGGTTTGCGGGTTTAAATCACCTCAGGGTATGACCATGCGGTGCATTTGACCTGCGGTCGTCGCACGGTGGCACTGGCAGTAGTCCACATATGCATAGGTGTGTTGGTGCATGTCAGAGTACGGTGCAGCGAGTAAGTGTGCAGACGTTTTCAGACGTGCTAATGATGACTGTGTGTTGAAAATGGCTCAAAGAACATATATTGATGACGTTATGCGGGGTAGAATACTAGGGCGACTGTAGGCTGGTCAAACACAGCAGGTCGTAAGGCCCTCTGTGTGCCACAAAGTGTGATTTCACGATTACGGCAACTATTCCAGCAGACAGGAAACGTATCCAGGCGCTACAGTACGGGACGTCCACAGTGTACAACACCACAAGAAGACCGATATCTCACCATCAGTGCCCGCAGACGGCCAACGAGTACTGCAGGTAGCCTTGCTCGGGACCTTACTGCAGGCACTGGAACAGTTGTCTCCAGACACACAGGCTACAGACGACTGAACAGACATGGTTTATTCGCCCGGAGACCTGCAAGGTGCATTCCACTGATCCCTGGTCACAGGAGAGCCCGTAAAGCCTGGTGTAATGACCATATACTGTGTTGTATATGGTCATTACAACAGTGGTCCCAGGTTATGTTCACGGACGAGTCCAGGTATAGTCTGAACAGTGATTCTCGCCGGGTTTTCATCTGGCGTGAACCAGGAACCAGATACCAACCCCTTAATGACCTTGAAAGGGAACTGTATGGAGGTCGTGGGTTGATGGTGTGGGGCGGGATTATGATTGGTGCACGTACACCCCTGCATGTCTTTGACAGTGGAACTGTAACAGGTCAGATGTATCGGGACGTCATTTTGCACCAGTATGTACGCCTTTTCGGGGGTGCAGTGGGTCCAACCTTCCTCCTGATGGATGGTAATGCACGGCACCACCGACCTGCCAGCGTGGAGGAGTACCTTGAAACAGAAGATATTAGGCGAATGGAGTGGCCTGCCTGTTCTCCAGACCTAAACCCTATCAAGCACGTCTAGGATGCTCTCGGTCGACGTATCGCTGCGCGTCTTCAAACCCGTAGGACACTTCAGGAGCTCCGACAGGCACTGGTGCAAGAATGGGAGGCTATACCCCAGCAGCTGTTCGACCACCTGATCCAGAGTATGCCAACCCGTTGTGCGGCCTGTGTACGTGTGCATGGTGATCATACCCCGTATTGATGTCGGAGTACACGCGCAGGAAACAGTGGTGTTTTGTAGCACATGTATTTCGGGACGGTTTCCTCAACTCATCTCCAATACCGTGGACTTACAGATCTGTGTCGTGTGTGTTCCCTATGTGCCTATGCTATTAGCTCCAGTTTTGTGTAGTGCCACGTTGTGTGGCATCAGATTCTGCAATTATCCTTAATTTATGAGCATGAGTGTAGAAACGAAGAAAGGCCTTTGTTCCGCAAGATTTACACAAGACTAATGAGTCTGCTAAAAGTATGAACACATTCCAGTTAGCCCTGACGCCCATGACTGACGTCTTCGATCTTAAAGACGCTAATGAAACATTGTTGTCAATGCAAGCGTGTAAGATCTTCAAATACAGTATGATCAAAGCGTCTCATACTCATCTGTCTCAAACAAATGTTAAAAATTCTTAATCTGAAACAGAAGAATGGAAAAATGTCTGTGCAAAGGAGGAAAGACCTGGCTGATGTATGCCATGCCGTGCTTCATTCACCGAGCGAGGTGGCGCCATAGTTAGCATAGTTAGCATACTGGACTCGCATTCGGGGGGGATGACGGTTCAAACCCGCGTCCTGCTATTCTGATTTAGGTTTTCCGTGATTTCCCTAAATCGCTCCAGGCAAATGCCGGGATGATTCCTTGGAAAGGTTACGATCGACTTCCTTCCTCATCCCTAATCCGATGGGACCGATGATATCGCTGTTTGGTCTTCGCCTGTATCAACTAACAACAGCATGCTTCGTCTGAACGACCAGCCATGTTTATCAGCTGCGAAAGAGAAAGACTTGTTGAAAATGCCATTTCTTCCTCAACATTGCGGGACTTCTATAATAAACTTTACAACGTTTGTTCCCAAGGATTGTCTTGTGTATGAAACAGAAGTCAACACTGAGAGATTTTTTGTTTGAATTAAATTTTGTTACTTATTCTCTTGTAAAACGCTTAAAAGATAAGAGAAATTGTTTTTGCTGTCTACAGTTCTAGCAGTTAAAAAAATTCTGCTGTATTTGTGTGTTTACACTATCACAAATAAAATTTAGTGCCTGAGTAGTAATGATACTAGAAAGAAGAAGTTTCTTATTGACACTTAGAACCAGTCAGTTCCATGGTATAGCAGTCTCAACGCTCTAAAGAAATTATTCTTTAATTTATGTCATTATTTTTTGCAGTGATGAGTCAAGGAGCAAAATTCTGTGGTACCAGAATACGTTCTCAATTTTCTGGATACACAAACCTTTTGAACAAAAAACAGATACGTCGTTTTTTTGGTCCTACCGAGCAATATGAAATTTGGAAGTTATAGCGTTTGACTTCTCTACTCTTCCTGTATAATCTAAGCCTTTGGCATGCTCTTTTTTGCAATTTTAGACTTATTTTTTCATCAGTGGGGGACAATGCATTCAACAGGACGGGTGCTCTCGGTGGCTCAGCAAACTTAGAAATACGCCTTTGTCTCTCAACTATGTATACGTCAGTAGTACACAGAGTGATTTAATGCGAAACACTGAACTGTGTAAATGTACGAAGCAAATATTAACTGGTGTCATGAGGACACCAACTCAAACGACAATCACAGAAAATACACATCTTATGGATAAGACACCATATCCGGAACTGGAAAAGAATGCGTTCTGCTGATTGTTGGCCAACTAAATCATGTCGATGTGATGAGAGACTAACCTTGAGGATTACTGGTGCTGTGTTATTTAAGAACAGTACAAGATATGGAAACATTAGAAACACAATGAAAATTTTGCAGGAGTCTTGATAGTAATTGAAGTGTCGGCAGAAGTGCCAACACTGTTTTGTTTGAGGAGACCGAAATGCACGCTAAAAGCTCACGCAGGCTGGCATGAGGTCTGAAACAGGATACGTAATGAATGCTATAAAGGAAAGTACGTAGCTTCTGGAATACTTAACTTTAATCCACATTTGTAGAACATCGCTCTTGATGATACAGTAATAGAATCTTAATATCAATTGAATAAGGCGCCTTGCTAGGTCGTAGCAAAAGTAGCTGAAGGCTATGCTAACTATCGTCTCGGCAAATGAGAGCGTAATTCTCAGTGAACCATGGTTAGCAACGTCGGCTGTACAACTGGGGCGAGTGCTAGTACGTCTCACTAGACCTGCCGTGTGGCGGCGCTCGGTCTGCAATTACTGACAGTGGCGACCCGCGGGTCCGTCGTATACTAGCGGACCGCGGCCGATTTAAAAGCTACCACCTAGCAAGTGTGGTGTCTGGCGGTGACACCATAATAATCGAGCCGTATTTAAATTTCAGAGCAAATGCAAGACCAAAGGAAAAAGTATCACTACAGCCGAAAGAGACAACACAGGCACCAGATAGATGTGGCAAAAGAAATAGCTTCATGGGCTCCGTTCGCAAAGAAGACAAATGAGGAACAGAACAAGTAGAAAGCGTATCCTCACAATTTGCGTATTGAATCTATGTGCTAGAATCTACAAAACTGTATATAAATTACGTTTGTTCTATGTTTTGTGGTGTAATTGTGTGAAATATATTTTCTGAAGTGATCGTTTGGAAAAAAACGTAAAAAGAGATAATTGTGATGAAAAAATTATCCTTGATTGCAAAATAGAAGATACTTTATTAGTGGTGACCGGTTTCACCACTAGTAAATTTGTTTCGCGATCACGACTCATTTGTCATCATAACTGAATATAGATCGTTGTACAGTATTTCTAACATGTTTTCAAAAATCATTAAAAATATGGTTAAATGTCAGACTATAGATAGAAACATCTGGGATTCAATCCCTGGCAATTTTATGTGACTTACGTAATTTTTTTTGCTTGTGGTAATGGTTTTTATTTTAAAATAGTCGATTTCCAGCGTGGATCGGGGTCCGCGCTAAACTAGCTGTCGAAAAAAAAAAGGTTCAAATGGCTCTAAGCACTATGGGACACTATTGGACTTAACATCTGAGGTCATTAGTCCCCTAGACTTAGAACTACTAAAACCTTACTAACCTAAGGACATCACACACATGCATGCCCGAAGTAGGATTCGAACCTGCGACCGTAGCAGCAGCGCGGTTCCGGACTGAAGCGCCTAGAACCGCTCGGCCACAGCGGGCGGCTACCTCTCGAAAAAAGACAACAACCTACCACCTCATTTAGGATCATGCCTGGTAACTCATTATTGTGTTTGGTGTTTAAAACAACCTTTGGACTGATAACCGCTTTACCTTTCAAAGACAGCTGCTGCTGTGTTTCAGTATTTACTATAGCTTGTTACTGGGACAGATGGTGTATGCTGTTGCTATAAATTCAATACTCGGGTACCGGTTGTTACTACCATCGTGATCTATCAGGATTGTTTTCCGCTAATGAGATTTTTTTTTTGTTACAGGCGATCTGTAAGGACAAAATTTATTTTTACGTGGTTCATATCGTTCACCAGGCGACATTTGTAGCATTTTACGGCTTTTTATGCTTTGTTACTTTCTATTTCTTCTCGTGTGGTCGTAGGTACTTTTAGTATAGCTTTATTTCACATAAGCGTTCGATTAACTTCAGATGGACGGGTAGTGATAGCAGTGAAAATACTCTACGTAGTATGGAAATACTTCTCTTTTTGACCGCCGCAAGAGACAAGGAAATGCTCTTACAAGACCCATAAACGTCAGATTGTCGTTATATAACCTTTAACATGCTAAAAGTCTTGAACGTCGCAAGGCGTGTGGAAAGAGCGTAATTTTTTCGGAAGTTAGTTTCAAACTAACCTTCACTATCGAGGAGAGTCCTCTGAATAACAAGCTTTTAGCTGTTTGGTGTATCTTAAACATAAAATTCATGAGAGACAGTCTGAAGTGAAAAGTCAGTGGTTCTACCTTGGAACACCGGAGAACCGGTACACACATTTTAGTACTACAGTTAATTTAATTTTTTCACTGACTGCAGAGCTGTGGCACACGTAAGGAATTCCGAATGTTACTTGGCTTCAACAGTGTTACACGGCTGCTTCCAACAGTTTTTTTTTTTTGGCTAATTACTGAAAGCAATTGAGCAGCCCGTATGCAGTCCTAGCCCGTGATACAAAAAGAGAAAGAAATTTCTACTTACTCCTTCACGATGTGTCTCAATGTTATTCATTTGTGATTGTGGAAGGAAAGCTTTTACGTAGCCGTCCAGTAACAAGGAATACACCGATGTCTATTCCTGGTCTGCAGCATGACATTAATTGTACTTTTTCCCTCCTTATGTGTCCTTTTATAATCGAACTAGAAGGATTCAGTTAAGAATTGTGATTAAATGTCTGTAACATTACGCTGTACCACCTTTCTTCGCGTAGAATTTAGATGTATTTCAGCAACCGATGGTTTTTGAAAGCAGGGAGGTAGAAGGAATACATAGGTGTTCTATACAGGGCAATAGAAGATGAAGCAAATTATGATGAGGCTGGAAATACGTCACAGCTCGGAAGGACCAAGTCACGACAAATCCTATGCAACAGACGAAATCCGTTCATAATTACAGAGATGACGAAACTGTTTTATATTGCTTGCAAGGTATCTCAGGCATGCTCAATACCCTCAGACTTCAAGAACGATGTAATAATTTCTTTTCTCCAGAAGATAGTTGCTGACAGATGTGAAAATGATCGAAACGTCAATTTAATAAGTTTTAGTTTGAAAACACTTCACTGGTAGAAACCCGCCTCTCAGAAGATCAGTTTGGATTCTGGAGAAATGTAGAAACAGGCGATGCCACACTGACAGTATGACTTATCGTACAAGACTGAGTGAAAAGGGGCAAACCTATACTGTTAGCAGTTGTAGATTTAGAGAAAGCTTCGACAAAGTTGACTGGACTACACTCTCTGAAATTCTGCAGGTAGCAGGGGTATAATAAAGGGAATGAAAATTTATCTACAAGTTGTACAGAAACCATACTGCAGTTATTAGAGTCGAAGTGCATGAAAGCGAAGTAGCTGAGAAGGAACTGAAAGACGGTTGTAGCCTATCCACAACGTTATTCTAAATTAAGCTAGCAGTAAAGAAAAGCAAGGAAAAATTAAAAAAGGGAGTTAAAGTTCAGGAGGAAGAAATAAAATTTTTGCTGGAGCTTCCTGGCAGGTTAAAACTGTGTGCCGGCTCGAGATTCGAACTTTGGACCTTTGCCTTTAGCCGGCAAGTGTTCTACTGACAAAGTTACGACTTACGACTCACAGCCCTTCTTCACAGCTTTACTTCCGCCAGTACCTCACCTCCTACCTCCCTAACTTCACAGAAAATGCCTGCGGAAAGCAAAGGTCTTAAGTTCGAGTCTCAGTCTGGCACACAGTTTTAATCTGTTAGGAAGTTTCATATCAGCCCACACTCCGCTGTAGAATGAAAATTTCATTCTGCAAATATTTCCTGTTTGTCGATGGATTGTAATTCTGTGAGAGATGCCAAATGATTTGGAAGAGGAGAAGACCAGAATACTTTTTGTTTTGAAAAGAGATTGTGAGACGAACATCAACAAAAGTGAAGTTGAAAGGGTACAGTACTACCCGATATAGAAATGATTGGCCTCATTGGGTGCAGTAATACTCGCTGTATAACAAAATACTTCTTATCAGAATAGCGGTTTTATGGTAACACAATTTTATTCAATACACTGAAACCGGATACTGATGTATAAATGAAGGACAATTTGTATTATTAATTATTCATATGTGCACAGCCTTCAAAAATAGATCCCTATTTCCAGTTTTGGGATGTTTGAGAAATGAGTGATTGGTTTGTTGTCTGCTGACCGCAGATAGTGGATGTAGAATCCGTAATTATCTTTGAGACAGTCCTCTTGTACCGTTGGCAGAACAGAAGAATGGAAGTATTCCAGAGTACTCGAGGGCCTGGAGTGTGGTTGACCAATACGGTAACTTCTGAGGAAGCGTGGGATGGTCTGTTGAGGGCCCATGTTCCTACACACTGTTGCTGGTTCCTGAAGTTGAAACACCTATTTTGAGTGTGCTCCGTAAAACTAAAGAATATGGGAGTGGTATGCATGTGGACATAATGATTTCCCTTTTCAGAATATGGACGAGAACAAAACGTTTTGGTGGGAGATTCATGTAAAGATAGGCAGGTAAAACTCATGGGGAACTTAGGATTCTTTGGTAGTAACCAACGGCCACAATGAAACCACGTGTGGTAATTTTAAGCTGAGATACTTGCGTGTGGTAATTTTAAGCTGAGAATATTTAAAAATTGCATGTGCAGAATTTGAGTTAGGAGCAAGCACTTCCACATGGTAAGTACTGGCTTTGTCTCAATTTGACCAAGAGACAAAACAGAAGTGCTTGTGCCAGCTATCAGTTGAGGATCCGTGTATGAGATAATTAAGTAATCATGATACCAAAATTGCCGTTATTAATTACATTCATGTGAAGCAAGTTAGAAATTTTGATATTCTGAGAGAGAAAAAGGTGAGTTAGCTATCTGCCCAGCAACACAATGAGGATTACATCGTAGTGGGAGGTAAGCATAAATCCTCCAGAGTATGTGGTAGATCCGTGGGAAAGGTTACGTGTGAAATTTAATCCGAAGATCTGTGACTCGTTAATCTGGTTTGAAATTTTGTTGTGGGGAAGATTTGATACGTACTGGCTGAAGTCAGTTGTTCTGTTTTATTTTACATGTTTAATCAGCGTAATTTGAGTGTGGCGACTTAGTTACAAATACTGTACCAAAAAGCAAGAATTTTCATTGAACAGCCTGAACGCTAATAAATTATCTAGGTTATTAATGAATGAGCTCATGAGAGTGAGAGAGATTAGTAGTGGATATCCGTACCAACCCAGAAAGTGCACTATAGTAACAAGAAGAAACATTAAGAGACCATAGGATATTGAAATGTGTACTTAATATCATGCCCACTGGACAGGAATTCCTTGTTTTCTTTTCTGCTAAAATTTATTGATTAAAATAAATGCAATAGAATGAGAATGTGGTCTTGCCAAGGAGGAGTGAGTCCATCGGGAATGTTTACAGATAGTGCCATACTTAAAATTTATTAGTCGGATGCGGTTAATTCCGTAGCGTTGAGATAAGTAATAAGAAAAAAATATAGCAAAACAGTTGGGTGATAGGGCTTTACTATCAATGTACAGTAGCAGTAGCTACGATAAGTCGTATCAACATTTCCGATGCACAAATATTAAAAGCACTTGTTTGGCAGCCAACACATCTAGCAGGCCTGACTGCTAGATGCAACAGGTGGGAGACTTGCGGCTGGGAAAAATAACCGTAGTAACTTCTCACAGTAAGTGTAATGGTTGTACGCGATGCTGCCGGTATTGGATTAGGAAATGAGACACTAAAAGTAGTCGATTAGTTCATCTGTTTGAGCATCGAAATAACGAGGGGTTCCCGAAGTGGAGAGGATATAAAACGCAAGCTGGCTACAGCAAGAGTAGAATATCGGAAAAGAGATATCTGTCAACTTCGGATATTTATATAAGTGCTATAATCAAATGAAAACGCATGGTTCTAAGGATCTTTTCAAGTTTCATACAGCTATGATGTGTATATGTGGAGTGAAGCGACGAATGAAACTTTGTATCAAGGACGGGAATTGAACCTGGTTCTTCTGCTCTCCATTACACTAGCCTGGCACAGTGGCTTTACGTAACTGCACGGACTACCCTAGAATGCCTCCCTCCTCAACCCAAATTCCCATTCAAGCCTCAACCCATTTGGTATTCCCCCTAAATTCGAACAGCACTGCAGACCCTCTCCAACAAAGCATCGAACGAAATGGGGCAGCCTGCCTGAAACCCAGGCATAGGTGCTTTAAATGGAAATACATGGTTCCAGAGACCTTCTGAAGTTTCAAATATCTATGATTTATACATGCAGACTGAAGTGACGAATAAGAATTCATACCAAGGCTGGGATTCGAACTTGGGTCTCCTGCTCACTAGACAGGTGCACTAACCACTACGCCACCCTGGCACAGTGACTTTGCACAACTGCACAAACTGCCCTAACACGACTTCCTTCTCAAGCCAGGTCTTTTCTGTACGTATTTGGACGGAGTGTTGTACGAAAGTGAAATGTGGCTGATAAAGAGTTCAGATGGGAATAGAATAGAGGCTTTAGAAATGTAATGCGACAGATGAACGTTGAAAATTAGACTGGTGGATCTAGTAAATAATGAGGAGGAACTGAATCGAACTGGAAAGAAGAAATACATCCAGAAGTTGACTAAAAGTAGGGATCGGGTGACAGAATATATATTCAGCTCCCAAGGAACAGCCAGTGTGGTAAAGGGAGCAAGTGCAATGGGTAAAATTTGTAGAGGGTGACCTAGGCTTGAATACAGTAAGTAGGTTTAGATGTGAGATCTGAGTTTCTCCTGACGTATACAATTTTCAAACAACTTACGGGAATTCAGCCAGGTAATATTTACAGCGACCGCCGATATTCCCGCGGGAGTACACTCCGCCATCCTCCATTTTCAAGGCACAAACTGGGTTTGTGCCTTCAAATGTCGGGATGTACCCCCGCTGAAATATCGGCGATCACTGTAAATATTACCTGGCTGAATTCCTGTAACTTGTTTGAGAGGAGGATCAGATAGATGACACTATCCGTCCAAAGAGATACCAGAATATCTTATTCCTCACGCTCAGACGACGCCAGCACAGGAACTGCGATGGCAGGTTGAGCTGAGACCTGGAAACGACAGATATGCTTTCGACCAGTCAATTGTGATTGAGCAGTGTTAGCTAGTGGCCATAACGATATAATGTGACAGCATTGTGTCACAAATAGCGATAGACCATCATCTCTAAATCGACTGAACATTCTCCAGAATATTTGGAGGAAGAGACAAACTGGTACAAAGTTTGTCTCACAAAGCGTGACTTCCGAACAAAACCGAGACGTGGGCGCCTATGGCGGCTTGATTGAAATACAAAACACTGACTATTCTTTTCAGGAAGAAATCATCACGGAAGACGAGGCAGGACGGGGTGGCCGAGTGGTTTTAGGCGCTAGTTTGGAACCGCGTGACCGCTACGGTCGCAGGTTCGAATCCTGCCTCGGGCATAGATGTGTGTGTTGTCCTTAGGTTAGTTAGGTTTAAGTAGTTCTAAGTTCTAGGGGACTAATGACTTCATATGTTAAGTCCCATAGTGCTCAGAGCCATTTGAACCATTTGAATGCATGTTCTCGGAAGTGTAATTAAGAAACTTCAGTTGCTTTTCGCGACTAATCTCATTGTACAGAGAAAATGAGAAAGTTTCGCCTAGAACGATATGATCTACTGTAGAATCACGTCAGACACTACGACAAAAGACCGTTTTGAACGGATGACGAGACTTGTTTTTTGTTGTGGTCTTCAGTCCAGAGACTGGTTTGATGCAGTTCCCCATGCTACGCTATCCTGTGCAAGCTTCTTCATCTCCCAGTACCTACTGCAACTTACATTCTTCTGAATCTGTTTACTGTATCTTGGTCTCCCTCTACGATTTTTACCCCCCACGCTGCCCTCCAATACTAAACTGGTGATCCCTTGATGTCTCAGAACATGCTCTACCAACCTACCCCTTCTTCTAGTCAAGTTGTGCCACAAACTCCTCCCCAATTCTAATCAATTCCTCCTCGTTAGTTATGTGATTTACCCATCTCATCTTCAGCATTCTTTTGTAGCACCACATTTCGAAAGCTTCTATTCTGTTCTTGCCTAAACTATTTATCGTCCACGTTTCACTTCCACACATGGCTACACTCCACACAAATATTTTCAGAAACGACTTCCTGACACTTAAATCTATACTAGAAGTTAAAAAATTTCTCTTCTTCAGAAACGCTTTCCTTGCCATTGCCAGTCTCCATTTTATATCCTCTCTACTTCGACCATCATAAGTTATTTTGCTCCCCAAATAGCAAAACTCCTTTACTACTTTAAGCTTCTCATTTCCTAATCTAATTACCTCAGCATCACCCGACTTAATTCGACTACATTCAATTATCCTCGTTTTGCTTTTGTTGATGTTCATCTTATATCATCCTTTCAAGACACTGTCCATTCCGTTCAGCTGCTCTTCCAGGTCCATTGCTGTTTCTGACAGAATTGCAATGTCATCGGCGAACCTCAAAGTTTCTATTTCTTTTCCGTGGATTTTAATTTCTACTGCGAATTTTTCTTTTCTTTGCTTTACTGCTTGCTCAATATTTTTTTTTGTCATCAGTCTACTGACTGGTTTGATGATGCCCGCCACGAATTCCTTTCCTGTGCTAACCTCTTCATCTCAGAGTAGCACTTGCAACCTACGTCCTCAATTATTTGCTTGACGTATTCCAATCTCTGTCTTCCTCTACAGTTTTTGCCCTCTACAGCTCCCTCTAGTACCATAGAAGTCATTCCCTCATGTCTTAGCAGATGTCCTATCATCCTGTCCCTTCTCCTTATCAGTGTTTTCCACATATTCCTTTCCTCTCCGATTCTGCGTAGAACCTCCTCATTCCTTACCTTATCAGTCCACCTAATTTTCAACATTCGTCTATAGCACCACATCTCAAATGCTTCGATTCTCTTCTGTTCCGGTTTTCCCACAGTCCATGTTTCACTACCATACAATGCTGTACTCCAGACGTACATCCTCAGAAATTTCTTCCTCAAATTAAGGCCGGTATTTGATATTAGTAGACTTCTCTTGACCAGAAATGCCTTTTTTGCCATAGCGAGTCTGCTTTTGATGTCCTCCTTGCTCCGTCCGTCATTGGTTATTTTACTGCCTAGGTAGCAGAATTCCTTAACTTCTTTGACTTCGTGACCATCAATCCTGATGTTAAGTTTCTCGCTGTTCTCATTTCTACTACTTCTCATTACCTTCGTCTTTCTCCGATTTACTCTCAAACCATACTGTGTACTCATTAGACTGTTCATTCCGTCCAGCAGATCATTTAATTCTTCTTCACTTTCACTCAGGATAGCAATGTCATCAGCGAATCGTATCATTGATATCCTTTCACCTTGTATTTTAATTCCACTCCTGAACCTTTCTTTTATTTCCATCATTGCTTCCTCGATGTACAGATTGAAGAGTAGGGGCGAATGGCTACAGCCTTGTCTTACACCCTTCTTAATACGAGCACTTCGTTCTTGATCGTCCACTCTTATTATTCCCTCTTGGTTGTTGTACATATTGTATATGACCCGTCTCTCCCTATAGCTTACCCCTAGTTTTTTCAGAATCTCGAACAGCTTGCACCATTTTATATTGTCGAACGCTTTTTCCAGGTCGACAAATCCTATGAAAGTGTCTTGATTTTTCTTTAGCCTTGCTACCATTATTAGCCGTAACGTCAGAGTTGCCTCTCTCGTCCCTTTACTTTTCCTAAAGCCAAAATGATAGTTACCTAGCGCATTCTCAATTTTCTTTTCCATTCTTCTGTATATTATTCTAGTAAGCAGCTTCGATGCATGAGCTGTTAAGCTGATTGTGCGATAATTCTCGCACGTGTCAGCTCTTGCCGTCTTCGTAATTGTGTGGATGATGCTTTTCCGAAAGTCAGATGGTATATCGCCAGACTCATATATTCTACATACCAACGTGAATAGTCGTTTTGTTGCCACTTCCCCCAATGATTTTAGAAATTCTGATGGAATGTTATCTATCCCTTCTGCCTTATTTGACCGTAAGTGCTCCAAAGCTCTTTTAAATTCCGATTCTAATACTGGATCCCCTATCTCTTCTAAATCGATTCCTGTTTCTTCTTCTATCACATCAGACAAATCTTCACCCTCATAGAGGCTTTCCATGTATTCTTTCCACCTATCTGCTCTCTCCTCTGCATTTAACAGTGGAATTCCCGTTGCACTCTTCATGTTACCACCGTTGCTTTTAATGTCACCAAAGGTTGTTTTGACTTTCCTGTATGCTGAGTCTGTCCTTCCGACAATCATATCTCTTTCGATGTCTTCACATTTTTCCTGCAGCCATTTCGTCTTAGTTTCCCTGCTCTTCCTATTTATTTAATTCCTCAGCGACTTGTATTTCTGTATTCCTGATTTTCCCGGAACATGTTTGTACTTCCTCCTTTCATCAATCAACCGAAGTATTTCTTCTGTTAGCCATGGTTTCTTCGCAGCTACCTTCTTTGTACCTATGTTTTCCTTCCCAACTTCTGTGATGGCCGTTTTTAGAGATGTCCATTCCTCTTCAACTGTACTGCCTACTGCGCTATTCCTTATTGCTGTATCTATAGCGTTAGAGAACTTCAAACGTATCTCGTCATTCCTTAGTACTTCCGTATCCCATTTCTTTGCGTATTGATTCTTCCTGACTAATGTCTTGAACTTCAGCATACTCATCATCACTACTATATTGTGATCTGAGTCTATATCTGCTCCTGGGTACGCCTTACAATCCAGTATCTGATTTCGGAGTCTCTGTCTGACCATGATGTAATCTAATTGAAATCTTCCCGTATCTCCTGGCCTTTTCCAAGTATACCTCCTCCTCTTGTGATTCTTGAACAGGGTATTCGCTATTACTAGCTGAAACTTGTTACAGAACTCAATCAGTCTTTCTCCTCTTTCATTCCTTGTCCCAAGCCCACATTCTCCTGTAACCTTTTCTTCCACTCCTTCCCCTACAACTGCATTCCAGTCGCCCATGACTATTAGATTTTCGTCCCCCTTTACATACTGCATTACCCTTTCAATATCCTCATACACTTTCTCTATCTGTTCATCTTCAGCTTGCGACGTCGGCATATATACAGACTGAATAACATCGGGGATAGGCTACAACCCTGTCTCACTCCTTTCCCAACCACTGGTTCCCTTTCATGCCCCTCGACTCTTATAACTGCCATCTGGTTTCTGTACAAATTGTAAATAGCCTTTCGCTCCCTGTATTTTACCCCTGCCACCTTCAGACTTAGTATCTTCAATTCGAATCTACAGGAAAACACCAAGTGCAGAAATTCACATGTAGGGTCAATGCTAAGTCAACAAAACAGAGATTCAAGTCAATGTGAAGTGCTAGTTGAACAACATCCAAAAGAAGGACCTTCCAGACAGTTTTGCATGGTTGTACGAATGTTGTGGGCATTGTACGAAAGGGTGGGGGGGGGGGGGACGAGAGATTATGTAGAACACCTGAAGCACTAAAACCAAAAGCTTACATTTTCTCTAAATCTTTACGAAACCAGTCTCGAAACGTTTGATGATGGCGTTCGTTGCTTTATAAGTCCCACATTCGGTTCTCCTGGGTGGGACTGCGAAGGGGGAGGTAACCAAGTGAAAAAAAAAATGAATAAATGTCCAAAAGGTAAGGAATGGTCAGCAGCAGATATAGACTCGGATCACAATTTAGTAATGGAGGGCAGACATCTTCAAGGGAATCGCCTGGGAGTCAGTGTAGAAGCGAGTGGGATAGTGAATTACTAAAGAATGATACGTTGCAGTCGAAGTTCTCTAAGTCTGTATAACAGTAGACAGTTCAGTTGAGTAGGGGAGTACATCTCTAAAAAGGGTAATCACAGTTATTGGAAACACAAATGTAAGTACAAGAAAGGAAACTGCGAAAAAGCCTCGGGTAACGGAAGGAATACCTCTATTAATTAGCGAAAGAAGGAAGTACAAAAGTATTCAGGGACAGATAGTAGTGCAGAAATATAAGTCACTTAGGAATGAAATAAAGAAGAAGTGCATGACAGCAAGGCGAAATGCCTGCAGGAAAAATTTGAAGAACTCAAAAAAACTAGTGGATTGATTCAGCGTATAGGAAAGTCAAACCCACCTTCGTTGAAACTGAAAACAAGGGCGTCAACATTATGCAATGTGAATTCCCATATTAAGCGTTGAGGAGACAGCGGATAGTTGGAAAGAGTACACTGAAGACTTCTCTCAGGGGGACGAATTGGCTGATAATGTGGCAAAAGGATGCACTTTTTTGTTTTTATGTATATGTATGCACATAATGTAAAGCACCGCTCACACACTAAGATTCATCACATGGAGGTATGTATACAAAGATGGCGACGTTACAACCATAACAGTGCCAAAGAATTCCACTCTCAGAGATAATTCGTTATATACATGTATGTGGCTGTACATTGCTTACCATTTACATTAAAAAAGAACTGATTAAAATTAAGATAAGCATATAAAGAAATCCGTTTGTTACAAAGTGTTACTGCAGTGATATTACATAATATTATGGTATACATTGGAACCAAAGTAAATGATAAGGGCCAGATGTACATAAATGAGTATTACAACAATGGATATATTATGCAAATATTATGAGACACATTGAAAGCAGGGTAAATGGTTTGGGATGGATGTGCATATACGAGAGTCGTCCAATAAGTAATGCCCCACGTTTTTTAAAAGTCCATTAATGTACGTAGACAAACGTCATTGTTGGTGCTTCACATTTGGTGTTTGTTCTGTGCGGCGATGAAGTTTCGAACCGTTCTGGCAGATGGTAGAACCGTAGTACAGCGTCAAAATGGCGTCTACGTACGACTCACGTTACAAGCAGCGTGCTGTTATAGAATTCCTGTATGCAGAAAAAGAAACAGTGGTGAACATCCATAAACGTTTGTGTGCAGTGTGTGGCGATGCTGCAGTTGCTAGGAGTGAAGCTGGTCGATGGGTAAAGAAAGTTACAGCTTCGGGAAATGCAGAAACAGAGCTCCGTGTTCAGCCACGCTCTGGACGTCCTGTCACAGCCACTGTTCCAGACATGCTGAATCATGCGGATGCCATTATTCGTGCCAACCGGCGCATCGAAACTCGACAATTGGCTCTACAGTTGTCAGTCAGCATTAGAAGTGTGTCTCCAACGATCGAGACTCTCAGACCTACACCGAGCGAGGTGGCGCAGTGGTTAGGCACTGGACTCGCATTCGGGAGGACGACGGTTCAATCCCGCGTCCGGCCATCCTGATTTAGGTTTTCCGTGATTTCCCTAAATTACTCCAGGCAAATGCCGGGATGGTTCCTCTGAAAGGGCACGGCCGATTTCCTTCCCCATCCTTCCCTAATCCGATGAGACCGATGACCTCGCTGTCTGGTCTCCCTTCCCCTAACAACCCAACCCCAACCCAACCTCTCAGACCTACAGGACAAGAACTTTTACCAGCAGGAAATACATGCTCTTCCACAATGTTGGCGTTCGGTCATAGAACGTGATGAAGACTACATAGAAAAATAGGACATGGACAAGACATGTAGATGTATATTGTTACCAAATTCTAGCTCTTAACAACAAATATGCTCTGAGAAAAGAATGTGGGGCATTACTTATTGAACAACCCTCGTATAAATGTTAGAACAGTGGATATTTCAGTGATTTTTCTTTTTCTTTTTTTTTTTTTTTTTTTTTGCTTTAAATTGGAAAGAAAGCTGGTGAATGAAATTTTGTAGAAAGGCTGCATTGGCTAACTCGATCTGTTCATTGAGGATGCACATCCACCCCAAACCACTTACTGTACTTTCAATGTATGCCATAATATTTACATAACATATCCATGGTTGTAATATTTATTTATGTACATCTGGCCCTTATCATTCACTTTGGTTCCAATGTATGCCATAATATTTACATAATATCATTGCAGTAACACTTTAGAACAGACTGACTGCTTTATTTGCTTATCTTAATTTTAATCAGTTCTCTTTCAATATAAATAGTAAGTAATGTAACACTAGTAATTTGCAAATTTCTACTGTCACATACGTGTATATAACGAAATATCTCTGAGAGTTCAAGTCTTTGGCATTGTTATGGTTCTAGTATCGCCATCTTTGCATACTTACCTCCATGTGATGAAACTTCTCAGTCTGTGAGTGGTGCTTTACATTATGTGCATACACATACATATACATAAAAAAATTCGTCATACAGGTTTCGCTGCTGCAAGATCATAAGCAGTCTGCACTGGAACATAACGGCGCGAATTTTTCATCATAAGTATCCAAAACATCTTCCCCTTAATAATTTGTTTACAGCACTTAAAATCGTTGTGAGGCACAGTTACAGTTAAAAATACAGTATCTCACATCTTGGTTTGGTTGTAGGGCACCACCACCCAAAGGATGTCTCAGCCGTTGGGGAAACAAAAGCGAAAACTAATGTAAAACGTAGATGAACCTGTCGGTTCGAAACCGGTAACGGTGATATTTAAATAGATCAACAATATTGTAAAAAGTGTCCGGTTGCTGTTATGTTCTATGTAAAAGTCAATGTACAGAGTTTCTTAAGAAAGGCTAGAGATAACGCTACAATAAATTTGTATTCAGGTGTTGAACCAGCAGACAAGAGCCTCTGAAAGATGAAGTTGTGAAAGTCTAAAGCCACTAAGAGAGCTGACAGCGAAGGAAAAACTGGGACACGAGATATATAGCCAACCCGATTGCTGTAGATCGCATGGGAAGCGCCAACGTTAAGTATCCCACCCTTCTCAACAAATGTCAGATTGCAGACTGCCCAGTGCGTAGTCTCAGCCCTCGTATCAATTGCAGTCATCCAGTGAGAGGGGAGGCTACGGAGGTCATCCCTCGACATTCCCAGCTGTCTCCTACTGACTACGGAACCACGAGTCTGGCTGGAAGGAAGCTGCTGCTACCAGCTGCTCTGCCAACTACCGAAGCAACACTGCTGGGCCTCTACGGCCGCCATCACCCTGCAGGCCTGCTGGAGGCTTGGTCTGCGCGACCTGGATGCTGTCCATCATCTGTTTTCCAGAGAGTAGTCACCGGAGCTGCCCGTGCCGTTCCTGTGGCAGACACCGATGCTGCCAGTTCCTGTTTTCTAACTGGGGTCTGAAAGTCGCCCTGTGCGGGCCAGTGAATACTTCAGGTGGATCTGAGTGCAAATCTTCCGACATCTCGAAGCAGTCTGGAGGTCAATACGCAGAGCTGCACGCCGCCAGATTCCGTGGCAGACAGGCGCCCGTGACGTAGCACCCGCTGCCCGATGCTTGGCTGTACTGATACTAAAATGTAGACTTCCACGGCCGGAAACGTTGGGAATCGACACAGAATTCATCAATCGACCACGGCATAACAGCCCGGATAATTATAATGGACTGGCTGTACTGTAAGACGAGCTCAAGCCGTCCTTCCGCCTCTGACGAGGTGTTGCTCCGTCGGCCTGGTTGTGGCGTAGCACTTTGTAAAGCAGTCCTGTATTTCTGCCTAATGAATGTGTTGTTGACAGTAATGTTTTCCTGGCGCTCTCGACCGTTATTAGGACCTCACCACCGTATCCTAACCGGCTGGGAGTCTGGGACCAGATTCATATATCCGGTGTCAGCAAGTGGTTGCCAGTGGTAGAGATGTCTACGCCTCGTGCCGCAACCACACACCTAGTACAACAGCAGCCGACCGTTTATGCAGCTCTGACATGAGGTCAACAGCTGTGGGCTGAAGTTCATAAGAGTGCTCAAAAATGGTTCAAATGGCTCTGAGCACTATGGGACTTAACATTTGTCATCAGTCCCCTAGAACTTAAGCGAACTAACCTAAGGACGTCGCACACATCCATGCCCGAGGCAGGATTCGAACCTGCGACCGTAGCGATCGCGCGGTTCCAGACTGAAGCGCCTAGAACCGCTCGGCCACGGCGGCCGGCGGTAAGAGTGCAGTGTGGCGAGTGACTCATATTTATTGGCTTCCTCGTTCTGTGTTTTCTTACTCCACAGGCACCTTCACAGTACGTTAAAAGTGTCGTTAGTATACCGAGTTGTCTCAGTTCTGTGGGAACACTAGAGATGTTTACTCGCAGCCAGTGAGGTACCGTTACTGTAATTTATCTGTGCTTTGACATGTGATGCGTTCAAACTGTGTCAGCTACCTGTAGCACATGTAAAAGTGTTGGTCATGAAGCACACCAGTGCACAGAATCACCTTGAGCTATGATACAGCGCAAAGATTCAGTGCCTTTTTCTTTGTCTATTGTGTGCGCAGTTTCCTTCTTTTCTGGTATAGCGGCTGATGGAGTTTACACAAACGCCAGAAGCACGAGCAGAAGCTCTGATTGAATCGATGGAAGCTCTGAAGGACAGATAGCCGCATTTTAAAAAACTACAACAGAACAGGGGCAAGACGGCATACAACAACGCGAAGCCGTTAGGAGTCAAGGAATCCTTGATTCAGGAGAAAATTAAACAATGCAATTTTGTCATATGATGACATGGTTGGAGGCCATGGCTGTTATTGAATACAAATGTTGATGGTGTTGAGACAGCAATCAGCGACAATTTTTTTTTTTTCAGTTCCTTTATTCAAAAGGTACCGTTACCGGTTTCGCATCATTACGATTCATCTTCAGACGGTTTTCTACATCTACATCTACATCCATACTCCGCAAGCCACCTGACGGTGTGTGGCGGAGGGTACCTTCAGTACCTCTATCGGTTCTCCCTTCTATTCCAGTCTC
Organism: Schistocerca cancellata; assembly: GCF_023864275.1. Classification (NCBI taxonomy): domain Eukaryota; kingdom Metazoa; phylum Arthropoda; class Insecta; order Orthoptera; family Acrididae; genus Schistocerca; species Schistocerca cancellata. The sequence goes on along the minus strand of NC_064627.1, from coordinate 324,869,823 downwards.
GTATTGTTCGTGGAAAGAAGGATTGTCGGTATGCCTCTGTGTGGGCTCTAATCTCTCTGATTTTATACTCATGGTCTCTTCGCGAGATATACGTAGGAGGGAGCAATATACTGCTTGACTCTTCGGTGAAGGTATGTTCTCGAAACTTTGACAAAAGCCCGTACCGAGCTACTGAGCGTCTCTCCTGCAGAGTCTTCCACTGGAGTTTATCTATCATCTCCGTAGCGCTTTCGCGATTACTAAATGATCCTGTAACGAAGCGCGCTGCTCTCCGTTGGATCTTCTCTATGTCTTGTATCAACCCTATCTGGTACGGATCCCACACTGCTGAGCAGTATTCAAGCAGTGGGCGAACAAGCGTACTGTAACCTACTTCCTTTGTTTTCGGATTGCATTTCCTTAGGATTCTTCCAATGAATCTCAGTCTGGCATCTGCTTTACCGACAATCAACATTATATGATCATTCCATTTTAAATCACTCATAATGCCTACTCCCAGATAATTTATGGTATTAACTGCTTCCAGTTGCTGACCTGCTATTTTGTAGTTAAATGATAAAGGATCTATCTTTCTGTGTATTCGCAGCACATTACACTTGTCTACATTGAGATTCAATTGCCATTCCCTGCACCATGCGTCAATTCGCTGCAGATCCTCCTGCATTTCAGTACAATTTTCCATTGTTACAACTTCTCGATACACCACAGCATCATCTGCAAAAAGCCTCAGTGAACTTCCGATGTCATCCACCAGGTCATTTATGTATATTGTGAATAGCAACGGTCCTATGACACTCCCCTGCGGCACACCTGAAATCACTCTTACTTCGGAAGACTTCTCTCCATTGAGAATAACATGCTGCGTCCTGTTATCTAGGAACTCTTCAATCCAATCACATAATTGGTCTGATAGTCCATATGCTCTTACTTTGTTCAACGACTGTGGGGAACTGTATCGAACGCCTTGCGGAAGTCAAGAAACACGGCATCTACCTGTGAACCCGTGTCTATGGCCCTCTGAGTCTCGTGGACGAATAGCGCGAGCTGGGTTTCACATGACCGTCTTTTTCGAAACCCATGCTGGTTCCTACAGAGTAGATTTCTCGTCTCCAGAAAAGTCATTATACTCGAACACAATACGTGTTCCAAAATTCTACAACTGATCGACGTTAGAGATATAGGTCTATAGTTCTGCACATCTGTTCGACGTCCCTTCTTGAAAACGGGGATGACCTGTGCCCTTTTCCAATCTTTTGGAACGCTACGCTCTTCTAGAGACCTACGGTACACCGCTGCAAGAAGGGGGGCAAGTTCCTTCGCGTACTCTGTGTAAAATTGAACTGGTATCCCATCAGGTCCAGAGGCCTTTCCTCTTTTGAGCGATTTTAATTGTTTCTCTATCCCTCTGTCGTCTAATTCGATATCTACCATTTTGTCATTTGTGCGACAATCTAGAGAAGGAACTACAGTGCAATCTTCCTCTGTGAAACAACTTTGGAAAAAGACATTTAGTATTTCGGCCTTTAGTCTGTCATCCTCTGTTTCAGTACCATTTTGGTCACAGAGTGCCTGGACATTTTGTTTTGCTCCACCTACCGCTTTGACATAAGACCAAAATTTCTTAGGATTTTCTGCCAAGTCAGTACATAGAACTTTACTTTCGAATTCATTGAACGCCTCTCGCATAGCCCTCCTCACACTACATTTCGCTTCGCGTAATTTTTGTTTGTCTGCAAGGCTTTGGCTATGTTTATGTGTGCTGTGAAGTTCCCTTTGCTTCCGCAGCAGTTTTTTAACTCGGTTGTTGTACCACGGTGGCTGTTTTCCATCTCTTACGATCTTGCTTGGCACATACTCATCTAACGCATAATGTACGACGGTTTTGAACTTTGTCCACTGATCCTCAACACTATCTGTACTTGAGACAAAACTTTTGTGTTGAGCCAACAGGTATTCTGAAATCTGCTTTTTGTCACTTTTTCTAAACAGAAAAATCTTCCTCCCCTTTTTAATATTCCTATTTACGGCTGAAATCATCGATGCCGTAACCGCTTTATGATCGCTGATTCCCCGTTCTGCGTTAACTTTTTCAAATAGTTCGGGTCTGTTTGTCACCAGAAGGTCTAATATGTTATCTCCACGAGTCGGTTCTCTGTTTAACTGCTCAAGGTAGTTTTCAGATAAAGCACTTAAAAAAATTTCACTGGATTCTTTGTCCCTGCCACCCGTTATGAACGTTTGTGTCTCCCAGTCTATTTCCGGCAAATTAAAATCTCCACCCAGAACTATAACATGTTGGGGAAATCTACTCGAAATATTTTCCAAATAATCCTTCAGGTGCTCAGCCACAACAGCTGCTGACCCAGGGGGCCTATAGAGACATCCAATTACCATGTCTGAGCCTGCTTTAACCGCGACCTTCACCCAAATCATTTCACATTTCGAATCTCCGTCAGTTTCCTTCGATACGCCCATATTACATGTGGTGCCTTTTTTTTTTACTGATTAATTGTCCTAAAATATAATTAATACATAATTATATGCATGTCACACAGATGGTTGCGTTACAGATTTGCACTGGATGTGACTTACGTGAGATGTCGGTTTGTAGAGTTTGTTTTCATAGTCCAAGAGATTTGAATACATGACCACTGCATTCTTATCGTTGTACACGTAAATTTTTCTCACTGAACGCTTTACATTTGCCACAGAATAGATTTCTAACACGCATACATACAAAATGTTCTCTGACAGGATTAGGAAACTGAACTCGCAAGCGTATGAACTGCCAGCTCTTTAGGGCTACTTGCTTTAGTAGCTGCAGACTATAAACTTACATATATGTGGTGACCTTGGGAAGAATAACTATGCGGCGATCTTTACACGGTCAGATTCACTAACAAAACTGGAAACGAAGGCCCTGAATATACCAGGCCCAAAAGAACTACTAGGAACGTGAGTTCGAATCCTCACATGATTGTTGGAGATGAAGCTTTTCCGTTAAATACCTATTTGGTGAGACCTTATCCTGATAGACAATTAAACGATCAATCGAAAAAAGTATGCGTTACAGAGATAACAGTGCTCGAACAGTTTCAGAAGACGCCTTTGGAATATTGTGCCAAAAATTTAGGATTAGCTATCATAAGATCTGTCTCAGTTCGGAACACGTAGATAACGTGATTTTCGCCAATTGTGTCTTGCACAATTTTTTTTCAGATACGATACAATGTTGTTTGACAAGGAAGAGACTGAAGAGATACAATTAGGAGATCGTCCTCATATAGGAGACAATTTCGTAAATAGTGCTATACAATTACGGGACAGAGTTATAGATAATTTCAATTCTCTCCACCCTCCAAGATATCTTGGCCTGACGAAACGACATGGTAAATAGCGGATGTTGTCGAAGAGAAAATGAGTAGTGAAAAAGTATAATAATAAGTCAGTATTCACAAAATAAATACCTAATCGTCCATTTCACAAAATAACAAAAAATGTACAAGGTGTACAACTTTGCTTCCACCGTTTTTCGCCAACATTTGAGGCTTTAAATAAACAAATTGGTTACACATGTATCATTCAAAATATTTTCCATCGCTAGCCACTACTTTCTCCCCTCTTTCGGGAAGTGTACGAATCCCGCGTCGAAAAAATTGTTCATCTTTTGAAGCGATCCACGAATCAATCCAATTTGTGACTTCTTCATGAGACCGGAAGTGGTGGTCAGCCACGCCATGCGCCATTGATCTAAGCATGTGATAGTCAAAGGGAGCAATGTCTGGAGAAAACGGCGGGTGGGATAGGACTTTCCATTTTAACGTTTCCAAGTACGTTTTGGCCTCTTTTGCAACGTGGGGTCGAGCATTGCCGTGCTGCAAAATCACTTTATCGTGCCTCTCGCTGTATTGCGGCCGTTTGTCTCTTAACGCTCTGCTCAAACGCATTAATTGCGTTCGATAACGAGCACCTGTGGTTTTTTTCACTTGGTTTTAACATCTCATAGTGCACGACGCCTATCTGGTCCCACCAAATGAAGAGCATGATCTTGGAGCCGTGAATATTCGGTTTGGTCGTCGACGTGGAAGCATGATTTCTTGCGTTTAGGATTTTCGTGATGAACCCATTTTTCGTTCCCGGTCACAATGCGATGCAGAAATCCCTTCCGTTTTTGTCTCTGAAGCAACCGTTCACAAACACACAAACGCCTTTCAACGTCTCTTGGTTTCAGCTGACACAGGACCCAAGTTCCTTCTTTCTGAATCATGCCCATAGCCTTGAGACGTTTTGAAATGGCTTGGTGTGTCACTCCCACTAATCGTGCCAATTCTTCTTGAGTTTGAAGAGAGTCTTCACTCAGCAATGTCTCCAATTCTGCATCTTCGAAAACATTCTCTCTTCCACCACTATGCCAGTCTACGACGTTAAAATCATCGTTCTTGAAGCGTCGAAACCACTCACGACACGTTATTTCATTAATAGCCTCCTTACCATACGTACTTGAGAGCATTCAATTAGACTCAGCCGCTGTTTTGTTCATGTTGAAACAAAATAGTAACACCTCCTGCAAATGACGTAAATTAGGCTCGTAAATAGAAATTTTCAATCAAGAACAGCCTTATGATGCAGAAACAAATCAACTAATGTTTGAATGAGGTTATGTTGACCGAGGTCCAAGATAACTGCCTGACGTCTGCGATCTGTTTCTTTCGACCGCTACTTACCGTTGTCACCACCTATCGGCAAATGGCGGAAGCAAAGTTGTACACCTTGTAATTTGTAGGTATTTGTATGTTATGTTTGAGCAACAACAAATGCTTTGCACAAACATAAAAAAAGGGGAAATTTACGTACCCTTACTCCCATTTCCTTGACAATTCCCTTCTATCTCTAGCTTTTTTATTACTATTCATATAATGCTCATTTTGAATGTAATATTGCTCTGTATATTTACTTATATATACTATTAACTTATTTACATCTACAGGTGCATAGTTTCTCCGCAAACCTCCGTACGGTGCGTGGCGGAGGGTATTCTGTACCACTACTAGTCATTTCCTTTCCTGATCGACTCGCAAATAGAGCGAGGGAAAAACAACTATCTGTAAGCCTCCACATGAGCCCTAAATTGTCGAATCTCATCTTCGCGATGCTTACGCGCAATGTATGTTGGTGGCAGTAGCATCGTTCGGCAGTCAGCTTCAAATGCCGGTTCTCGAAATTTTCTCAATGTGTTTCTCGAAAAGAACGTCGTCTTCCCTCCAAGGATTCTCATTTGACTTCGTGGAGCATCTTCGTAACATTTACGTGTTGTTCGAACGTACCAGTAACAAATCTAGCAGCCTGCCTCTGAATTGCTTTGATGTCTTCGTTCAATCAGACCTGGTACGGATCCCAAACACTCTAGCAGTACTCAAGAATGGTGGCAGCAACGACCTATGTGGCGTCTCCTTTACAGGTGAACCACTCTTTCCTAAAATTCTCCCAATAAACCGAAGTCGACCACTCGCCTTCCCTACCACAGTTCTCACATGTTCGTTCCGTTTCATATCGCTTTGCAACGTTACGCGCAGATATTTAAACGACTTATTCTATCAAGCAGGACACTAGTAATACTGTATCTGAACCTTAAGGGTTTAAAATTAGGTACCAAATGAGCAGCAACCAGTCGCAAAATCTTGTTTTATTTATTCAGTTTTGCAAATCGGTTTCAACTGATTAACAGCCATCATCGGTGCTTTGAACGAATATGTGCCCTGAGTAGTAATACTGTCTTAAGCACAGGTCAATCATAAAACATGTTTGAACTCGGTCAGAACGTCGACATGATTCGGCTTAATACCTAAAATGATTTTATTCAGAATGACACTGGCTGTGGAAGCCAACGAACTCAATTGTAATAATCCCTAAAACTGTTCGCACCAACTGTGGGTTATCTGCGTTGCAAAAATATGGTATTTTCCCGTACCCCTTCCAGTAAATTTGAGTCTTCCACACATGTTCGCTAACACTGATTTTACGAGATCGTCCCATTTCGTACTGGTTCTTAATAAATGTGACGTGCTGTATATGTTCATCCCAGCATCGTGAGCGAACAATCATATAAGTAAATACATTATTAATATAATTGTTCGACTGAAATTGCTTTGTGGGGGTATTTTATTTCACTGGATTAGTTTCGGGCAGTATGAATCATTAGCGGTGTCTGTATAACACAAAAGACATCTGTCTTACAATATATATATATATATATATATATATATACATACATACATACATATATATATATATATATATATATATATATATATATATATATATGTGTGTGTGTGTGTGTGTGTGTGTGTGTGTGTCTTAGAGTATATATATATACTCTAAGTAATTTATTGTAAGACATATGTTTTTTGTGTTATACAGACACCGCTAATGATATAAACAGCCGAAACTAGTTCGGTGAAATAAAATACAACCACAATGCAGATTTTGTCCAACAGTTAATTAATAAGATAACGTATTTACGATATCTACAAGCTGCAGAGCATCAGAAGTATAGGACAATCTTATATGCTGTTGATCCTACCTAATAAATCTTGTTGTGCAAGTTGGGAACACTGGAGGTTCTATTACGCTTCTTTGGAGCACATCCGACCTAATTTTCGTTTGAGCAGAACTTTCATGTCCCAGTATAACGTACTGGTTTCTATTAGTCTTGTGTTCGTCGAGACAGTAAAAGCCATCTTGCATCACTGCCGTCAGTAGTAAACTGCGTGCACAGTCAACAATAAAACACGAAGATACAGTTAATCAATCAAGTACTCTTGTCATGATCAGGTTCCATCTTTCCACTCTGTTTAGTCATTATCAGATCTCTTCATTATGATTCTGTCATAAATAGGTTTCATCCTTCCGTTATGACATTGTACGGAACTTGACTAACTGTGCCATTGCATTTTACTGTTGATTGTGTAACACAGTTTGACATGTCGATTGTGACGCAAGATAGCGTTTATTTCATGTGACACCACAGAAAGATCGTTGACATGCAGGCTGTCGTGAATAATTTTCTGATGTCTAAAGCTGATCAGATGATAGATCCGGTTATTAATGAAGAATTATTTCATCATCAGCTCTTGGCAATCCTGATACATGAGGGTTTGTTTTAAATTTAACTTAGGCTGTCAAAACTGTTGCATGTCTTATAGAAATATCCGTTTCAACAACGAAGGAAATTCACAATGTTCACCGTTGAATTCCTTCTGATGGTAATAAAAGAGGGACGTATGAAATACACTGACGGAAAAAAAATTGCAGCACCAAGAAGTAGTTATTCGACATAAACGAAAGTTGGTAGACGCGTTTCTACATCTCAATTTCGCGTCAGCTCTGTAAGGGTGGCGCTACTAGTGGCATTATGAGGATGCAAATCAGGTTTGCTTTAAATGTACGTTGAAACGGTCGTGAACGTTAGTTACATTCGAGATTGGACCTGGTGAGTTGATGTTAGTCAAGAATGCCTTTAAGGCATCAAAGATGCCCTTATCAGCACCTCACTGAAATTGAACGAGTTCGCTACGAGAAGTAGGACTGTTACCTCTGCGTCCTAGTAGAAATGTTTGGCAGCTATGTAGCCACTGTGCACGACTGCTGGTTCAAATGGCTCTGAGCGCTATGGGACTTAACATCTGAGGTCATCAGTCCCCTAGAACTTAGAACTACTTAAACATGACTAACCTCAGGACATCACACACACCCATGCCCAAGGCAGGATTGGAACCTGCGACCGTAGCGGTCGCGCGGTTCCAGACTGAAGCGCCTAGGACCGCTCGGCCACAGCGGCCGGCTCTTGATTGCTGGCAGCGGTAGTCACGGGAATGTACGATGGCGAGAAGACTGGCCTCCGGACTGCCACGTGGCACTACCGACAAGAAAGGACCATCGTGTTCGGTGTATGGATCTGTTGCATCGTACTGCATCTGCAGCAGCAATGTCAGCGGAGGTGGAAACCACAATGACACAATGGAATGTTTTGTCCGCCACTCGTCGTCTCGCGGTAGCGTTCTCGCTTCCCGAGCACGGGGTCCCGGGTTCGATTCCCGGCGGGGTCAGGGATTTTCACCTGCCTCGAGATGACTGGGTGTTTGTGTTGTCCTCATCATTTCATCATCATCCAGGAAAGTGGCGAAATTGGACTGAGCAAAGGTTGGGAAATTGTACGGGCGCTGATAACCACGCAGTTGAGCGCCCCGCCAACCAAAACATCATCACCTCAATGAAATGTTACAAACGGGTTACTTCAAGGACAGCTCCGAGACAGAGCGTGCATACCATTGACCCCAGACCACCACAACTTGTGACTTCAGGGAAGCGAGATCTCGTTGGTAGGCAGGATGGAGATTGTTGCGTTTCCTGATGCAATCTGGCCCTGCCTCGGTGCCTGTCACGGTCGCGTGTTGGTTAGAAGGTGGCCAGTTGAGGGCCTGTAGCCAACCTGTCTGTGTGGACCTACATCTGGTATGTGACAGCAGGAGCGTTCTCGTGGTTATCCCATGCAAATCTGTACGTCAGTCTTGTGATTCGACCTGTTGTGCTGCCATTCATGAACAACATGACAGTGTGTGTTTTCCAACAGGATAAAGCTCTCGCTGATATCGCTGTTGTAGCTCATCATGCTCTATAGAGTGTAGACATTTTGGTTTGGCCTGCTCGGTCACCAGATCTGTCTCCAATCGAGTACATATGGGACATCACCGGAAGACAACTCCAGCGTCATCCACAACCACCATCCACCGTCCCTGTAATTGACCAACCAAATGGAACAGGCATGGTACTCCGTCCCACAAACTGACATCTGTCACCTATACAACACAATGCATTCACGTTTGGTTAATTACATTCAACATTCTGGTGGTTACACCGGTTATTAATGTACCAGCTTTTCACGTTTGCAATTGCTTATCTCGCGCATGCATTAACCAATGATCTAGTAATTTTTATCGCTTACACGAGGCATGTTTTTTAAGTAAGTACCCTTTTGAAATTTAAAAAAAAGACGTGCTAAGATATCTCAATAATTTTATTTTTACATGAAAGCCTGTACTTTAATCTACGCACTGACGCCATTTCAGTCTGATTCTTTCTTGTTTACGTTGTGTACTGAGTGTTTAAGATACCTCCGATAATCGTGAATCCCGCCGACTGTGAAATGGGGGCTGTTATAAGATTTCTTAGCGCTAAAGGCCTAAAAGCTATCGATATTCATCGTGAGATCTGTGTAGTTTACGGAGAAAAAATTATGAGTGATGGAATGGTAAGAAAGTGGGTGAGAGCATTTAAAGATGGTCGCACAAATGTGCATGATGAACAACGGAGTGGGCGTCCTTCGGTCGTTCATGAAAGTTTGCTACAGGAAGTGGACAATAATGTGAGAGAAAACAGACGCTTTACTATTTCCTCCTTGTGGGACGACTTTCCTAATGTTTCTCATAGTGTTTTTTGTATGGCATTGTGAGCGAGCACTTGAATTACCGAAAATTGTGCGCACGTTGGGTACCGAAAATGTTGACGGATGTGCACAAAACGAAACGTTTAGACAGTGCACTGACTTTCTTTGAGCGGCACCACAACGACGGTGTTGATTTCTTAAGCCAAATTGTTACGGGCGATGAATCATGTGTGGCCTACGTCACACCAGAATCAAAGCTACAGTCCATGGAAGTTGAGCAAGAGCATCGTGTTGCTGCAAGACAATGCCCGTCCCCATGAGGCGAATCAGACCAAAGATCTCATCACATCTTTTCGATGGGAAACTCTAGATAATCCTCCGTACAGCCCCGATCTTGCGCCCAGTGACTACCATCTGTTCCTGCACATGAAGAAACACCTGGGCGGTCAGCGTCTTCACGACGATGACGAAGTCGAAACAGTGGTGATGCAGTGGTTAACAAGTCAGGCGGCAAACTTCTATGAGGAGGGTATTCAAAAACTGGTACAACGTTATGACAAGTGCCTCCATATTGACGGAAATTATGTAGAAAAGTAGATTAAGGTACAGGCTTTCATGTAAAAATAAAATTATTGAGCTATCTTAGCACATCTATTTTTAATTTCAAAACGGTACTTTCTTAAAAAACACGCCTCGTATATGTTACCTAGATAAACGCATTCCCGGAATTTCATTATTCTAAATTGTTGGTGTTGCGATTTTTTCCGCCAGTGCATATGAAAATAACATTTTTTTTAATCAGGGTGTACTTGCGGATCCTAGCAGTTCCAGGCACGTAATGAGGGCCTGAGACGAATCGCAATTTCTGAGACATTTTCCTCACTTTTAATGGTGACTAATGTGTGTCTAACTATTCCGAATCGTCCTTAACGAGTTGTTTGTTACGCCTAGTCCGATCCAGAATTCAAAAGAGAGCGCTAGATTGACTATTGAACGCTACTGTAGCAGATGCGCGTGCACTTCGGTCTGCGCCCTTTTCCACACAGTCGGCCTAGGGCTGCGGATAACGACCCGTCCGTCGTCTCTTCGAGTCCGGGCACCTTGTTTACTCTCGGGCCGGTCAGTTGAGCGGCCGGGGTGCGTGTCTAATTGCTTCTTCCCGCCGGCGCCCTTTTCATGCGCGGGAGCCCTGCCTCGCCTTTAAAGGGCTGCAGCCCGGGTGTACGCCCTCGCAGGGAAGCCTTTCACTGCTCGATATTGTAGCGCGCCTCCTCACAAACCGAGCCGCCCGGGCCCTGCTTGCTACGCGCACCCTCTCCGGCATACCTCTTCCCTGCCCCCCCCCCCCCCCCCTTCCCCAGAAGGTAGCTTGGCTTTTAGAAGCGCTACGGCCAGCTTCCACCCCCTCCTCCTTCTCCTACTACTAATACGACGGCTCCCCTACCTGTCAGGGGATGGGGCGCTTTGTCGCGGCCCGAGGTGAGTCAGCCATTGTCCGACGCCAACAAAAAGCGGACACGCTGCACACGTGCGCGGGAGAAGACAGCGGAGCGGCTTGCAGCTGCCCCGGTTTCTCACGTTCCGCCGGACCCGCCGTGGCCAGGCGTCGCCGCAGGTTATTAGCCCTTACTGCCCGACAACCCGACCACCAGTCCAGCGCGTTGCTTCGCAGCCTTTATGACAACATCAACTCAGAACAACACATACAGTGAGCCGAAACTTTATGGACACGTGCGGGAACGAAGGTTTACGCAACGACACTCTTGCGTAAAACATTCTCGGATTTCTTGCGGCCTCAGTTCTGGGTAAAACCTCGAGCTGTCGACGATTCCAACGCCCGCCTTCGTCAGGACCAACTGACGACTTGATCCCGTCAAAGAAGGAAAATCAGCGGGAAAATTCGTAAGATGGAGTACCATGAACTTCATACACTCCTGGAAATTGAAATAGAACACCGTGAATTCATTGTCCCAGGAAGGGGAAACTTTATTGACACATTCCTGGGGTCAGATACATCACATGATCACACTGACAGAACCACAGGCACATAGACACAGGCAACAGAGCATGCACAATGTCGGCACTAGTACAGTGTATATCCACCTTTCGCAGCAATGCAGGCTGCTATTCTCCCATGGAGACGATCGTAGAGATGCTGGATGTAGTCCTGTGGAACGGCTTGCCATGCCATTTCCACCTGGCGCCTCAGTTGGACCAGCGTTCGTGCTGGACGTGCAGACCGCGTGAGACGACGCTTCATCCAGTCCCAAACATGCTCAATGGGGGACAGATCCGGAGATCTTGCTGGCCAGGGTAGTTGACTTACACCTTCTAGAGCACGTTGGGTGGCACGGGATACATGCGGACGTGCATTGTCCTGTTGGAACAGCACGTTCCCTTGCCGGTCTAGGAATGGTAGAACGATGGGTTCGATGACGGTTTGGATGTACCGTGCACTATTCAGTGTCCCCTCGACGATCACCAGTGGTGTACGGCCAGTGTAGGAGATCGCTCCCCACACCATGATGCCGGGTGTTGGCCCTGTGTGCCTCGGTCGTATGCAGCCCTGATTGTGGCGCTCACCTGCACGGCGCCAAACACGCATACGACCATCATTGGCACCAAGGCAGAAGCGACTCTCATCGCTGAAGACGACACGTCTCCATTCGTCCCTCCATTCACGCCTGTCGCGACACCACTGGAGGCGGGCTGCACGATGTTGGGGCGTGAGCGGAAGACGGCCTAACGGTGTGCGGGACCGTAGCCCAGCTTCATGGAGACGGTTGCGAATGGTCCTCGCCGATACCCCAGGAGCAACAGTGTCCCTAATTTGCTGGGAAGTGGCGGTGCGGTCCCCTACGGCACTGCGTAGGATCCTACGGTCTTGGCGTGCATCCGTGCGTCGCTGCGGTCCGGTCCCAGGTCGACGGGCACGTGCATCTTCCGCCGACCACTGGCGACAACATCGATGTACTGTGGAGACCTCACGCCCCACGTGTTGAGCAATTGGGCGGTACGTCCACCCGGCCTCCCGCATGCCCACTATACGCCCTCGCTCAAAGTCCGTCAACTGCACATACGGTTCACGTCCACGCTGTCGCGGCATGCTACCAGTGTTAAAGACTGCGATGGAGCTCCGTATGCCACGGCAAACTGGCTGACACTGACGGCGGCGGTGCACAAATGCTGCGCAGCTAGCGCCATTCGACGGCCAACACCGCGGTTCCTGGTGTGTCCGCTGTGCCGTGCGTGTGATCATTGCTTGTACAGCCCTCTCGCAGTGTCCGGAGCAAGTATGGTGGGTCTGACACACCGGTGTCAATGTGTTCTTTTTTCCATTTCCAGGAGTGTATTAAAAATCCTGACCGATGGAGCGTGAGGTTGTGAGGGCGGGGATGTCATTTAAAGGTCACCTTTTAAGTTTTTCTTGAATAACTCGAAAACCGCGTCTTCTAGGCGAACATTTTTCCCGGTACATAATAAAACTTCATTGAATGTCTTAGGGCTAATAAGAGGGCTATTCGGTAAGTAAGGTCTGATGGTGTGCGAAATGGCAATCAGAGTAAAAACCCTATGAAGCTTCGCACGGATGTATGGGCAGTGTCACTAGTATCGCTCTTCCCAGTTCTAAGCGCGAAGTGTGCTCATAGAGATCCCTAGAAAGTAATGTCTCCCCCCAAGTATGAGCGCCTGGTGATAGATGTCGCCTTATGCCACGCAGCCCTTATAATATACCTGTCATGAGTTTCGTTCTTCACTACAGTTCTCGGCCACAGTCTGCAGGGGCAATGAAGATTCTCCTGCAGCGTTTCCGACGGGAAGCGTTTGGTCACCCACAATACAGCCCATAATTGGCTCCCGCTGAGTTTCATTTCCGCTCACACAAACCGCTGGCTATGAAGACAACATTTTGGCTCAGACAACGACTTGTCAAATCAAATGTTCAAATGTGTGTGAAATCTTATGGGACTTAACTGCTAAGGTCATCAGTCCCTAAGCTTACACACTACTTAACCTAAATTATCCTAAGGACAAACACACACAGCCATGCCCGAGGGAGGACTCGAACCTCCGCCTGGACCAGCCGCACAGTCCGTGACTGCAGCGCCTAGACAGCTCGGCTAATCCCGCGCGGCACAACGACTTGTCGATCAGCGTAGAGAATCGGCGGAAAACGCTGGCGCCTGTGTTGTATGACGATTGTATAGGAAAGCTGGTACAACGCTACGACCGAATGTTGGAGCGGCGTCGCCGGCCGCTGTGGCCGAGCGGTTCTAGACGCTGCAGTCTGGAACAGCGCTGTTGCTACGGTAGCAGGTTCGAATCCTGCCTCGGGCATGGATGTGTGTGATATCCTTAGGTTAGTTAGGTTTAAGTAGTTTTAAGTCCAGTGGACTTATCATCTCAAATGTTAAGTCCTGTAGTGCTTAGAGCCAGTTTTGGAGCGGCGACTAAGTAGAGAAGTAGCTGGAAATAGTAGATAACTGTTGCAAATAAAATATTTTTGATTTTTTCAGTGGTTTCCATTTTGCAACCGATCGGACTTTAACCTTCCGAATAGCACTCGTAGTTTACGCGTTGTAGAGAATTAAAATACCCCAGATAGTTAAAAATAGTGTTTTAATGATATGAAATTAATGTTTATTGCTCAGAGAAGTTAGTTTGTCAACTCAGATAAGAGATCAGGGCAAGAAATGTTAGGAAGGTATAAGTAGTCTACCCATAAAATGAAAAAAACCAAGCACTGCTCGTGGCGAGGGAAGTCGCCTTTCCAAGATGTACGCCGAAACTGCCGTATAGGATAACTAAGAATCAGTTTCACGTCTAGCAGAGTAGAACACTTTGCAGAGATTTACACAGATACAGTCGATGCCCGTTTCTTGCATTGGTATAAGGGGCGATGAAATGTTTCCATTTGAGTGTCTTGCTGGCGCGTATAAGCAATATAGCGCGTCTCCAATGCGAGTATATAAGCATGAACACGTGGGCAGGGGATTACACTCAGGTGACAAAGCCATGGGGTACCCCCTTACATCGTGTCGGCCCTCCTTTTGCCTGGCTTAGTGCAGCAGCTCTACGTGGCATTGACTCAACAAATTGTTGGAAGTCCTCTGCAGAAATATTGAGCCATGTTGCCAGTACAGCCGTCCATAATTTGCGAGAGCGTTGCCGATGCTGGATTTTCTGCACGAACAGACTTCTCGATTATGCGCCATGAATGTTCGATGGGATTCATATCGGGCCTTCTGGGTGGCCAAACAATCCTCTCGATTTATACAGAATGTTCTTGATACCAAACGCGAACAGTTGTGGGCCGGTGACATGGCGCATGGTCATTCACTGTGAAAGGGTCCTGTAGCCACCTTTCATTAGTCCCGTAGCCCATTTTCATTACCATTTCTCTTTCTTTTCCTTGTTTCTCTTTTCTCTTTACTCTCATTGTGGCGTGATTGAATGAATGTGGTTGTGTGTCACGTTGCTAAACGGTGGCGTAGTCTGCTGCAGAAAGTCTGCAATAGTCGTACAGATTCAGCAGCAGTTGTACAGAATAGCCAACTCGCGTAGTGGTCAAGTAGGCAAAGAGGTTTTCGCTACTTGTGAGAAATACACCTGCGTTAGGTTGGTGGCGGAAATGGCATCTTTGGGTTTTCCGGGTCACGCGGAGCGTGGAAGAGGCTGGAGAAGCGGGAGGCAGCCTGCCGCCGCTACGGGAAGCATCCACAGCTGTGCTCCAGTAGAAGAAGCGTTGAGTTAGACTGACCGCGTGGCGCGCTGTTACTTGGCGAGGGGAGAGCTGTTAGCTTTTGGTCTCGCTTTTCAACTCTGGAAGATTGCTTTGCCTTGTCGCAGCAAGGAATGCAAAACTTTGGCAGATTTTTCTTTTAGCAAATTTCTGTAGCAGACTTGGATCCGCCGGAAGAGCGCCACACAAAGTTGTCGATAAGAAGTGAGCACTCGCTTCTGTATGAATGTATGTTTGCCTTCAGCTGTGCCTGCATAAGCTTTCACCTTTCTAAATATTTAGAGCTTTTCCTTCTCGTAAATTTTCCTTGCTTTATGTGTCTTTCGTCCGTGGGGAGCCAACCACGTGGTAGAACATTGTAGTTGTTGGGCTACCGGCATCACTAACTGTCCGATCGCATGTTTGTTTTAGATAATGTTAACATGATTGTGTGATGTGATATTGTTGGAATTTGGCACTATACCTAGAAATTGTCTCTCCACAAACCACGTGTTATCAGGAATCGTGTACATGCCTCACATCCTTATCTTAGGAATAAATGATTTTATCTACAATTTTCTCTTGTGTACCGAGATTACGTTTTTGCACCTAAGCTACTCACCTCGTAGCTTTCCCGTTAGCACATCCAATGCGTTTCCTTGTGCACAGGTCCAGTGATTAGTCTCCCCTTGTATTTTATAACAAATGCATTAGATTAAGTCTTATTTTCAGGTGTGTTGCTGGGAGCTGATCTTCTGCACAGTGTTCTTGCATGTGCTATGTTATTTTAAATGTTTGATTGTCGTGAACAGTGCACGGGGAACACTATTAATTACATCGTAACCCCTATGAGCGACATCACAACGTATGCATTTTTGTGAGTTTTTGGTCTGTGATCAAATTAATTTATTTTCCGACTCGACCAAATCTTTGATTAGTTGTATGGTTAGAGTCGGTGGCGACCCTACTCTTGTCACGTTGATTTCATAATCAATAATTATTTCCATTCCCAATAATAAGGAATAACCCGTAGTAACAGGTTAGTTACAACTGTTGTTTGGGAACCTGAAATCTATGAATGGCTACAAATAGTCTCCAAGTCGACGAACATCCGGAGGACCTCGTCCATTACAAATAAACACAGTCCATACAGTTGTGGACCCCCACCAGCTTGCACAGCGCCTTGTTGCCTACTTGGGTCCACGACTTCGTGGGGTCTGTGCCACACGTGAACCGTACCATCAGCTCTTTCCAACTGAAATCGGGGCTCATCTGACCAGGCCACGGTTTGCCAGTCGTCTAGGGTCCAACCGATGTGGTCACGACACCAGGAAAGGCGCTGCAGGCTATTTCGTGCTGTTAGCAAAGACACTCGCGTCGGTCGTCTGCTGCCATACCCTAACGCCAAATTTCCCAGCACTATCCTAACAGATAGTTTCCTCGTACGCCCCACAATAATTTCAGCGGTTATTTCACGCAGTGTTGCTTGCCTGTTATCATTGACACCTCTAAGCAAACGCCGCTGCTCTTGTTAGTTGACACTACGCATGAAATGGAATGAGCCATGCGTCTAATTTCAACTTCCATTCGAAGTTCAAAATCTGTTAATTCTCGTTTTGTGGCCATGATAATGCCGGAAACCTTTTGACGTAAGTCAACTGAGCGCAAACGACACCTCCGCCAATGCGCTGCCCTTTTATACCTTGTGTACATGTTACTACAGCCATTTGTATATGACCATATGGCTGTCCCAAAACTTTCATCCTCTCGGTGCAGTGTGCTGGCCGGCCGCGGTGGCCGAGCGGTTCTAGGCGCTTCAGTCCGGAACCGCGCGACTGCAACTGTCGCAGGTTCGAATCCTGCCTCGGGCATGGATGTGTGTGATCTCCTTAGGTTAGTTAGGTTTAAGTAGTTCTAAGTTCTAGGGGACTGATAACCTCAGATGTTAAGTCCCATAGTGCTCAGAGCCATTTGAACCATTTGCAGTGTGCTATTCGTGACTTTCCGATGTGCTTGCGGTAAATGCGGAAAAGTGAACTATGTTGTCGTTATTACCAAATGCGTCCAAATAGGGCTAACTATACCGTCGTTATTATCAAATGTGTCCAAACAGGACTAACTTACTGTCATTCTGGGCTGCCGAATGACAAACACCGGTAGACATTCAGCGGATAGTGAAGGATTTTTATGCGGCAGCATGTCTGTCAAAAACCACCCTTGTAGAATGGTGGGCGACAACGAGTGCTGTTGCTTCACAATAACGCATGTCCCCATATCGCTAATTATCGCATAAGCTATAACGCAGAAGTTACGCCATCTCAAGTGGCAGACACTCAAGCACCCTTTTTTTCAGATCAAGCGTATGGGACTTGAAGATGGCAAAATTAATTTCCGAAACTGGTTGCTTTCAGAATAAAATAAAATATCTTACAGTGTACGGCTGTTGAAAAGTTTATTGACATTGTAAAGTACGTACCAGCCGATGTCCCCAGGCTGTAATGGACCAACAGAAATTGAAAGGATGCAGGTGATCAGACAGGGCCGGCCGCGGTGGTCTCGCGGTTCTAGGCGCGCAGTCCGGAACCGCGCGACTGCTACGGTCGCAGGTTCGAATCCTGCCTCGGGCATGGATGTGTGTGATGTCCTTAGGTTAGTTAGGTTTAAGTAGTTCTAAGTTCTAGGGGACTGATGACCACAGCTGTTAAGTCCCATAGTGCTCAGAGCCATTTGAACCATTTTTATTTTTGATCAGACAGGATGTTTACGTACCTGTCAGAGTCGTGACTAGACTTATTAGGGATCCCATACCACTCCAACTGCACACGCCCCACCAGCCTCCACCAGCCTGAAAAGTTCCCTGCTGATATGCAGGGTTCATGGATCCATGAAGTCGTCTCCATACCCGTACACATTCAACACCAGGCAACATGTTTCCAGTCATCAACAGTCCAATGTCGGTGTTGACGGTACCGGCGAGGCGAAAGCTTTGTGTCGTGCAGTTATCGAGGGTACACGAGTGGGCCTTCGGCTCCGAAAGCGCATACCGATGATGTTTCGTTTTATGGTTCGCATGCTAACACTTGTTGATGGCCCAGCACTGAAATCTGCAGCAATTTGTGGAAGGGTTGCTCTTCGGTCACATTGAACGATTCTCTTCAGTCGTCGTTGGCCCCGTTCTTGCAGGATCTTTTTCAGGCTGGGGCGATGTCGGAGATTTGATGTTTTACCGGATTCCTGATATTCACGGTACATTCGTGGAATGGTCGTACGGGAAGATCTCCACTTCATCGGTACTTCGGAGATGCTGTGTCCCATCGCTCGTGCGCCTATTATAACACCACGTTCAAACTCAGAAAATTTAACCTACCACTGTAGCAACAGTAACCGACAAACAACTGCGCCAGACACCTGTTGTCTTAAAACAGGCGTTGCCGACCGTAGCGCCGTATTCTGCCAGTTTACATATCTTTGTATTTGAATACGCCTGCCTATACCAGTATTTTTGGCGCTTCAGTATAGTTTATCCATTAATACGGCTCTGCTGCGCTTAGATGTGTACATACGTTCGATATTTGTTCTTAATACAATTCATTTAACAGTAAACATTAATTTTACGGAATTAAAACACTGTTTTTAATAAACTGCAATTTTTACATCCCCTTCATCGCGGGAAGTATTAGTCCTATAGGAAAAATGAGTAGGACCTTTATTGCAGGAAATTTAACGAAGCTGAACTTGATACTGAGAAACATTTTCGCTAGCAGCCGCGGTTTTCGAGTTACTGAAAAAAACATTGATCTTCAACCCCCTGCCCATCAACATACTCGCATGCCACCAGCCAGGATTTTTACTGTATTATTCATGCCGACCCTTCTAACATCGTACTGAAATTTGCTACTATACGTATTTTTTCCCTATCTGTCGTATTTTTAGGGTTCCGCACCTCAATAGGAAAAATGGAATCCTAATAGGATAACTTCATTGTTTGACTGTCTTTCCGGTTTTTAAAAATCTTTTTTCTCAGGGATGGATTGAGATATTGAGTTGAAATTTATATTCCAAATGTCTACGCTCTCTTGGAGGTGTAAAAAATGTAAGCTGCTAAGTCGATGCAGTCATATCACATATTTTGATACTCACTTATCAGAACCAATAGGGTTCTTCCCGTTGAACTAGAATCATGAATTTTGGCAAGAAGCAACGTTTATGAGTACAAATAAAGTAAAAAATCTGGGAAGTGTTGCTTTGTGATTATACTACACGAAAAATTATTTTTTTGGTCATTGGTTGTCCGATTGTCTGTCTGTCTGTCGGTTAAGACCCTTTATTCTCAGGGAGGGGTAAATGTATCCCACTGAAATTTATGTAACGTACTAAAGTCTATGGTCTTTGGTGGTGTAAAATGATTAAGCTTCTAAGTCAATGAAATCAGCAGACATGGCCATTTGTGTGATGTGTATCGACACTTGCAAACACACTCACCAAACTCTATAGGGTACTTCTCGTTGACCTACAATCATTAAATGTGGAAATTAGCAAGGGTTCACAGTACAAGTAAAGGAAAAAGTAAGTTTGTAATTAAGTCACACGAAAAAGAATTTATTTTGTCGTTTTTATTCGACTTCAGATTTAAAATTAAAACATTCTGGAAGATCCTGGAATTCCCGAGACTGATATCTTGCCAGTATGAATGTCAATAACAAACAAAAATCATCGAAATTCTCGATTCTCGGCATGGATCAACTGTCTATGCACATAATTAAGTTTGTACGGAGCCCTAAATGCTGGACCACTACTCGCATGGCTAATTTTATTCCCTTTTTGACTGGGCTCACTCCTGGGGCTGCTGCCTCGGCGGTATAATATGGCCCACGGATAGTTTCTGATTCGTTGGCACGCTACTATAGACGGTGTCAACGTCTGCGCTAGTGGCACCACCGCAAACAATGCGGCGAATTTCTGTGTTTCTTCTCAGCGTCGAGAGCTCTGCCACCACAAACCACAAAGTTTATATCCGCCGTCCCGGTCGAAGCCGTCCTCGCATATTCTTATTTTTATCGCCTCTTTAAAGCTCCCAGTATGCAGAAGCCTGGGACAACACTTTTTTGTTTCGACAAACAGCATTTTACGTTTTTGTGTGAGGCTGTGCTCGGCAACTGCTGATTTCGCAAGTTAAAAACCGTGAACTAGAGAAGTCACCATCCCAACTTCTCAATTAAAAACAGAATATTCCTTAATGCAAAAGAAGTTTTGTTCTGGGCTCCTATATACTGGGATTCTGTTACTAAAAAGGCGGTAGAAACAAGAAGTGCGAGAACAGTTTCAACCGGGATAATGGATATAAAATTAGTGATGCGTGGTGGCGGAGCCCTCGAAGATA
This sequence comes from Schistocerca cancellata, assembly GCF_023864275.1. NCBI lineage: Eukaryota > Metazoa > Arthropoda > Insecta > Orthoptera > Acrididae > Schistocerca > Schistocerca cancellata. The sequence continues at coordinate 324,849,279 of NC_064627.1, read as the reverse complement.
AGCCGAGACGTTGTCACCATCTACGGCTGAATGACGTCATCAATCAGGCCATCACAGCAGCAACCATGACAATCACCAGTTTCTCCTGATGAAGGCGGGGGCTGTAATCGTTGAAAGCTTGAGGTTTTACGCAGAACTGATATAATAAAAAGTTCGTAATTTATGTAATTATGTCCAGCTGCTTAATAGCTGGTTGGTGCGCCTTTCGGACGCAACACAGCAGCAGTTCTGTCTGGCACGGGATTGACAACTCTTTGATTCATTTCCTAAAGTACGTGCCACCACATGTTGTAAGCAGGCTGTTTAGGTTTTTGTATTGGTAACGCTACCTCTGTATGAAAAATCACTGGCTGTGCTGTGTCATGCAATACCCATAAATAAACGCGACGGTAGTTCGTGAGCATGGAGGATGAACGTTTCCCCAGACGACGCGTTTCCATTGATCCGAGTCCAATCTCGATGATACATTGTCCACTGAATCAGTAACTGCCGTTGTCGTTTATTCAGCAGGGGAAAATTAGTTCGACAGGGGAAAACCTGTTCAATAATGTGCTCTGAACGGTGTTCTTCGAAACAGTTGTCCTACACCAGCATTGTAATCTGTCATCAGATCTGGCACAGACCGTCACCCGCCCTGCTTTAGCGACTTCCACGTTCTGTGATACGGTGTTTATGTCCACCACTCATGGTATCAGCATCCGTCAGCCACTTTCCAAAGATTCCCACTACAGAGAGCTTCGTGGTTTCTCAGACGGTCGTTACCAGGGCGTGGGCCATAGGAATCAGCCCTTTGAGGAAGTCGTGTATGAATTAATCTTAGCCAAGGTCGCATATAGGAAATCTGATAACTAGTTTCGACCGTAGAAAACAAGTTTGTGCACGACCACCTCACGGAAACTATGACTGTCGCTGTCACCAGACAGCATGGGAATCGTATACTTCACTTTGAATGCAGCACAAAAGGGCTTGTCTGTACATAAGACTTATTCATGTTCCAAGTAAAAGTTTGAGGCTGGCGTTTGTTAATAGCCAATCGACAAAGTGTCCTCTTATCTTAGACACTGCTGAGAACATTTTGTTACGTACTATTTAATAATTTGTTTTGAAATGCAATTCCTGTCTTGCAGCCATTTGTTTCAATATCTTTCAAACGTGGAGACGACCGGCAGCGATCAATACTAGTTATCATATTTCCTGTGTGCGATCTAGGCTAGTAAAGATGTTATAAAGAAATCAACATTCATTGAAATAATGGGTCGCATCTCTACCCTCACAATGTCAGGTAACTAATTACAAAGACGCATATATCTGGTGAGCTATCGTTTATTAGTGTAGTTAATATATGCCGAACGCCGCTAGGTGGCATTCAGCCTCGCGGTGAGCAGTGGTCTTTTTTATTTCTATTTTTTATTTTTTTTATGTGGTCTCCGCGAATTCCTCTCCTGTGGCAACCTCTTCCTGTCAGAGCAGCTCTACGTCCTCAGATATTTTCCGGATGTATTCCAGTCTTTGTCTTTCCCTGCAGTTTTCCACCTCTACAGTTCCCTCTTGTCCCATGGAGGTTATACCCTTATGCCTAAACACAAGTCCTGACACTTCGTCTTGTTAGTGTTTTCCATATGTTGCTTTCTCTTCCGGCGTAACAACAAGCGCCGGCACGAAGATCAAGAACGATACAGCAGCGAAGGCTGTGAGACGACGTCAGCCAATAATACGCTGACTAGGTGGGCATCACGCCTGGAGCGGCGTCTGCACGAAGAGAATAAATAAAAGCGACGCGCCGCACAGCCGCGGGCGCACTGGTAGAAAAATGGCCCTGAGCACTATGGGACTTAACGTCTATGGTCATCAGTCCCCTAGAACTTAGAACTACTTAAACCTAACTAACCTAAGGACATCACACAACACCCAGTCATCACGAGGCAGAGAAAATCCCTGACCCAGCCGGGAATCGAATCCGAGAACCCGGGCGTGGGAAGCGAGAACGCTACCGCACGACCACGAGCTGCGGACTGCACTGGTAGACCCGGACTAGAAGAGAGGCACTGGGAGAGCCGTGACTTGTGATCCGTATGAACTTGTGTGATTAACTTGCATCGACATTGTATATAGCGAAGGACATTGATTATTTGCATGGCGCCATGTGTTTGCAACCGAAAGTTAAGTATTCTCAATTCTGTTACTGTAATAAACTACGTTAATATGATTTGTTTGTATGTTCCTAGGCACCCTACTAGAGACGAGTGGGCTGGATGCCGCACTTTCTTTGCCGATTCAGCGGAGAATGTCCTCATTCTTTCTCTTATCAGTCCAGTGAATTTTCTACCTTCTTTTGTAATACCACGTCCAAACGTTTCGATTCTCTTCTGTTCCGGTTTTCACGCTGTCAATAGTCACTACCACACAATACTGTGTCCAGACGCACATTTTAGCGTGTATACTTCTACCGTAACCCTGCCTTCACGCTTGCCAATTGTGACTATTGGAATCAATATTTTTAATGACTTTTTGGGATGGTAATGGATGCAGGTATAAACATTACTCCATAATGGTGGCAGTTTTATGTTTATCAAAATGTACTTTTACTGTGTTATCTTGACTGCAGCTAAGAAAATAGCCTTCCGTATATATGCCAGTTGTTAAATTAGAATTTGTTAATAATGATGCTCGCTGACTCATACGGGTCGATGGACAGTCTGGTGTAATCTCGGTAATCTACCAAGGAGTTTGACAACTAAGCTTAAAATTAGTCTGAAACGGGAAAATTACAATTCCTATTTCTACGTCTCAAAAATGAAATCGGCAGGATGTGCAAAATGGCTAAGCAGCGATGGCTAGAGGACAAATGTAAGGATGTAGAGGCTTATCTCACAAGGGGTAAGATAGATAAAGGAAAATTAAAGAGACCTTTGGAGAAAAGAGAACCACTTGTATGAATATCAAGAGCTCAGATGAAAACCCAGTTCTAAGCAGAAGGGAATGCAGAAAGGTGGAAGGAGTATATATACGTAGATGGTCTACAGGGTGTTACAAAAAGTTACGGCCAAACTTTCAGGAAACATTCCTCACACACAAAGAAAGAAAATATGTTATGTGGACATGTGTCCGGAAAAGCTTACTTTCCATGTTAGAGCTCATTTTATTACTTCTCTTCAAATAACATTAATCATGGAATGGAAACACACAGCAACAGAACGTACCAGCGTGACTTCACTTTGTTACAGGAAATGTTCAAAATGTCCTGCGTTAGCGAGGATACATGTATCCACCCTCCGTCGCATGAAATCCCTGATGCGCTGATGCAGCCCTGGAGAATGGCGTATTGTATCACAGCCGTCCACAATACGAGCACGAAGTCTCTACATTTGGTACCGGGGTTGCGTAGGCAAGAGCTTTCAAATGCCCCCGTAGATGAAAGTCAAGAGGGTTGAGGCCAGGAGAGCGTGGAGGCCATGGAATTGGTCCGCCTCTACCAATCCATCGGTCACCGAATCTGTTGTTGAGAAGCGTACGAACACTTCGACTGAAATGTGCAGGAGCTCCATCGTGCATGATCCACATGTTGTGTCGTACTTGTAAAGGCACATATTCTAGGAGCACAGGTAGAGTATCCCGTATGAAATCATGACAACGTACTCCATTGAGCTTAGGTGGAAGAACATGGGGCCCAATCAAGACATCACCAACAATGCCTGTCCAAACGTTCACAGAAAATCTGTTTTGATGACGTGATCGCACAATTGCGTGCGGATTCTCATCAGCCCACACATGTTGATTGTGAAAATTTACAATTTGATCACGTTGGAATGAAGCCTCATCCGTAAAGAGAACATTTGCACTGAAATGAGGATTGGCACATTGTTGGATGAACCATTCGTAGAAGTGTACCCGTGGAGGCCAATCAGCTGCTGATAGTGCCTGCACACGCTGTACATGGTACGGAAACAACTGGTTCTCCCGTAGCACTCTCCATACAGTGACGTGGTCAACGTTACCTTGTACAGCAGCAACTTCTCTGACGCTGACATTAGGATTATCGTCAACTGCACGAAGAATTGGCTCGTCCATTGCAGGTGTCCTCGTCGTTCTAGGTCTTCCCCAGCCGCGAGTCATAGGCTGGAATGTTCCGTGCTCCCTAAGACGCCGATCAATTGCTTCGAACGTCTTCCTGTCGGTACACCTTCGTTCTAGAAATCTGTCTCGATGCAAACGTACCGCGCCACCGCTATTGCCCCGTGCTAATCCATACATCAAATGGGCATCTGCCAACTCCGCATTTGTAAACATTGCACTGACTGCAAAACCACGTTCGTAATGAACACTAACCTGTTGATGCTACGTACTGATGTTCTTGATGCTAGTACTGTAGAGCAATGAGTCGCATGTCAACACAAGCACCGAAGTCAACATTACCTCCCTTCAGTACATACTGACGAAACTAAAATGAGCTCTAACATGGAAATTAAGCGTTTCCGGACACATGTCCATATAACATGTTTTCTTTATTTGTGTGTGAGGAATGTTTCCTGAAAGTTTGGCCGTACCTTTTTATAACACCCTGTATACAAGGGTGATGTATTTGTGAGGACAATATTATGGAAATGGAAGAGGATGTATATGAAGATGAAATGGGAGATATGATACTGCGTGAAGAGTTTGACCACTAAAAGACCTAAATCGTAACAAGCCCCGGGAGTAGACAACATTCCATTAGAACTACTGACAGCCTTGGGAGAGCCAGTCCTGACAAAACTCTACCATCTGGTGAGCAAGATGTATGAGACAGACGAAATACCCTCAGACTTCAAGAAGAATATAATAATTCCAATCCCAAAGAAAGCAGGTGTTGACAGATAAGAAAATTACCGAACTATCAGTTTAATAAGTCACAGCTGCAAAACGCTAACGCGAATTCTTTAGAGACGAATGGATAAACTGGTAAAGCCGACCTCGGGGAAGATCAGTTTGGATTCCGAGGCAATACTGACCCTACGACTTATCTTAGAAGATAGATTAAAGAAAGGCAAACCTACATTTCTAGCATTTGTAGGCTGGAACACTCTCTTTCAAATTCTGAAGGTGGCAGGGGTAAAATACAGGGAGCGAAAGGCTATTTACAATTTGTACAGAAACCAGATGGCAGTTGTAAGAGTCGAGGGGCATGAAAGGGAAGCAGTGGTTTGGAAGGGAGTGAGACAGGGTTGTAGCCTCTCCCCGATGTTATTCAATCTGTATATTGAGCAAGCAGTAAAGGAAACAAAAGAAAAATTCGGAGTATTAATTAAAAACTTTAGGTTCGCCGATGACAATGTAATTCTGTCAGAGACAGCAAAGAACCTGGAAGAGCAGCTGAATGGAATGGACAGTGTCTTGAAAGGATGTTTCCAGAATGAGATTTTCACTCTGCAGCGGAGTGTGCGCTGATATGAAACTTCCTGGCAGATTAAAACTGTGTGCCCGACCGAGACTCGCAGGAGAGCTTCTGTAAAGTTTGGGAGGTAGGCAGAAGTAAAGCTGTGAGTACCGGCCGTGAGTCGTGCTTTGGTAGCTCAGTTGCTAGATCACTTGTCCGCGAAAGGCAAAGGTCCCGAGTTCGAGTCTCGGTCGGGGACACAGTTTTAATCTGCCAGGAAGTTTCTTGAAAGGATGATATAAGATGAACATCAACAAAAGCAAAACGAGGATAATGGAAAATAGTCGAATTAAATCGGGTGAAGCTGACGGAATCAGATTAGGAAATGAGACACTTAAAGTAGTAAATGAGTTTTGCTATTGGGGAGCAAAATAACTGATGATGGTCGAAGTAGAGAGGATATAAAATGTAGACTGGCTATGGCAAGGAAACCGTTTCTGAAGAAGGGAAATTGGTTGACATCGAGTATTGATTTAAGTGTGAGGAAGTCGTTTCTGAAAGTATTTGTATGGAGTGTAGATATTTATGGAAGTGATACATGGACGTTAAATAGTTTGGACGGGAAGAGAATAGAAGCTTTCGAAATGTGGTGCTAGAGAAGAATGCTGAAGATTAGATGGGTAGATCACATAACTAATGAGGAGGTATTGAACATAATTGGTGAGAAGAGAAATTTGCGGCACAACTTGACTAGAAGAAGGGATCGGTTGGTAGGACATGTTCTGAGACATCAAGGGATCACCAATTTAGAATTGGAGGGCAGCGTGGAGGGTAAAAATCGTAGAGGGAGACCAAGAGATGAATACACTAAGCAGATTCAGAAGGATGTAGGCTGCACTAGGTACTGGAAGATAAAGAAGCTTGCACAGGATAGAGTAGCATGGAGAGCTGCATGAAACCAGTCTCAGGACTGAAGACCACTACAACACCAGATTCGATTCACAGCAGCGGAAAAGGTTTACTAACGGCGAAAAATATTTCAAAATCTGGGCGTTGCTCAGCGATCAATAGACAGATGCATGATGAAGATTATTAGCAGAGACGAGAATACAGAGGAAAGGCTCAGGAGGGTGGGACTGTCTTTGGACGGCTGAAAACTGCCGACATTTCGTGTCCTATCACGATTGCCCTCCTTTTACAATTTATTTTAAATTCTTAAGTAAGAGCATCGTCAAGCTGCTAAGGAAGAGGTCTTAATTGCGAATGTGTTCCGTAACACGTGTTTCGCGAACTGTAAAATGGAAACATTGCTCAGCAAACATTGTGTCGATATTATGTACAAAAAAAGTGTTTCAGGCAGGGACAGAACACGCAGATCATAATTGAAGAGAGAAATCTCATTATCTCAGAAGTAATTAGTTGAGCCACTGTCTATTTCATTCCGTTTTGCTTCTCGTCGAAGCCACGCAATTAACTATCATAATAAGTTAGCGGAGAGTGGTTTCAAATTAGTAGCAAAGAGATTGCGACAGAGAATGCGGTGTTGAGCGAACGCCCAAGAGGCAGGAAGCACTGGTACTAATAAAAATGTTCGCGCAGTTGCGTGCCTCAAACCCGTTATATAGTGGTTTGCAAAATGTGAATTCAAGAATGAAGTTCCCGTTTTAACCTGACTTATTTGTGTTATGACCCCTGCAAGAATTTTTCCTCACCTGAAGAGAGTGGTATTGGTTTTCTACATATAGTTGTCGTCGTTATCGGTATCGATGGAAGGACCAAGATTATGTGCACACAAGGGGCGTTCAATAAGTAATGCAACACTTCTTTTTGTAAGCAGGTTGGTTTTTCAATGTTCCAATACAATATACTGTTTCCCACTCTTTCGGCTGTTGTTTTGTTATCCAGTGCAGAGACTGGTTTGATGCAGCTCTCCATGCTGCTCTATCCTGTGCAAGTTTCTTCATCTTCCACTACCTACTGCAATCCACATCCTTCTGAATTTGCTTAGTATATTCATCTCTTGGTCTACCTCTACGATTTTCAGCCTCCACGCTGCCCTCCAATACTAAATTGGTGATCCCCTGATGCCTCAGAACATGTCCTACCAACCGATCCCTCCTTAATTCTGTTCAATACCTCCTCATTAGTTATGTGATCTACCCATCTAATCTTCAGCATTCTTCTCTAGCACCACATTTCGAAAGCTTGTGTTCTCTTCATGTCCAACCTATTTTTCATCCACGTTTCACTTCCATACATGGCCACACTTCATACAAATACTTTCAGAAACGACTTCCCCACACTTAAATCAATACTCGATGTCAACAAATTCCTCTTCTTCAGAAACGGTTTCCTTGCCATTGCCAGTCTACATTTTATATCCTCTCTAGTTCGACCATCATCAGTTATTTTGCTCCCCAAATAGCAAAACTCCTTTACTACTTTAAGTGTCTCATTTCCTAATCTGATTCCGTCAGCATCACCCGATTTAATTCGACTACATTCCATTATCCTCGTTTTGCTTTTGTTGATGTTCATCTTATATCCTCCTTTCAAGAGACTGTGCATTCCTTTCAACTGCTCTTCCAGGTCCTTTGCTGTCTCTGACAGAATTACAATGTCATCGGCGAACCTCAAAGTTTTTATTTCTTCTCCATGGATTTTAATACCCACTCCGAATTTTTTTTTTTTTTGCTTCCTTCACTGCTTGCTCAATATACAGACTGAATAACATCGGGGAGAGGCTACAACCCTGTCTCATTACCTTCCCAACCACTGCTTCCCTTTGAAACTCTGTCTCCCTTAGAACTATTTATACACGACTGTGCTTAACCTGACACACAATATTATTTAGCGCAACGCAATCTGACTTTCAAAAATCCCTACAAAAGAATGGCCCTGACTAAAATTAAACTATACGTTTCACAAATAACTTACCTCACAAAAATCTTCATTACTCGAACTACTGCAATACAGCGAGCGCCACTATTGCCAGCTAAATAAAAGATTCAAACTACAGAAGGCACTAACTACTGATAGGGATAGTTAGCAAATGAAAGATTTTAATAGAGAACAAACACTGTATTTACCTTAATATCATCAAAAGTCATAATATATGTAATTTCAAAACTCCGCCATTTCCTTCCACACATCCACCACTGCTGGCGGCTCACCTCTAACTGCCCAACGCTATGCGCTGTTAATCCAGCTGCCGCTGCAGACAACAATGCAAACTAGCCACAGACTGCACACAGCACAGCCAGTGATTTTCATATAGAGCGCTACGTAACGTTGCCAATAAGAAAACATAAACAGCCTACTTACACCTTTCATGCCCCTCGACTCTTATAACTGCCACCTGGTTTCTGTACAAATTGTAAATAGCCTTTCGCTACCTGTATTTTACCCCTGCCACCTTCAGAATTTGAAAGAGAGTATTCCAGTCAACATTGTCAAAAGCTTTCTCTTAGTCTACAAATGCTAAAAACGTAGGTTTGCCTTTCCTTAATCTATTTTCTAAAGTAAGTCGTAGGGTCAGTATTGCCTCACGTGTTCCAATATGTCTACGGAATCCGAACTGATCTTCCCTGAGGTCGGCTTCTACCAGTTTTTCCATTCGTCTGTAAATAATTTTAGTATTTTGCAGCCGTGACTTATTAAATTGAAAGTTCGGTAATTTTCGCATCTGTCAACACCTGCTTTCTTTGGGATTGGAATTATTATATGCTTCTTGATGTCTGAGGGTATTTCGCCTGTCTCATACATCTTGCTCACCAGATGGTAGAGTACTGTCAGGGCTGGCTCTCCCGAGCTACTAACCCTATTTTTCAACATATTCTCCGTTCAAAACGAGTACTGCTCTACTGATTGGCGTCGGAGGCAACGTCTTGCTGCATCAGTAACCTCCCCAATCATCCACGCACACACTGCTTCCTGCGGAGTGCTTGCTTCAATGGGCCAAACGGACGGATGTCGGAAGGTGCGAGATCCAAGTTGTACGGTGGATGAGGAAGAACATTCCAATGAAGTTTTGTAAGCTGCTCTCGGGTGCGCAGTGTTGTGTGAGCCCTTGCGTTGTCATGGAGAGGGTCGTCCGCATTTTTGTGGCGACGAACACGCTGAAGTCGGTTCTTCAATTTGCTGAGGGACTTCATCGTTGCACCATAAGGGAGGACATCAAACAGAATAACCCCTTGAAGGTCTCAGAAGACCGTCACCATGACTTTACCGGCTGAGCGTGCGGCTTTGAGCTTTTTGTTCTGAGAGGAGAGTAGGCGAGGCACCACTACATGGGTTGCCTTCCCGTTTGAATTGATGAACCCATGTCTCATCGCCTGTGACGATGTTCGACAAAAAATTGTTGCGATCAGCCTCGTAACGCGCAAGCAATTCTGCACATATAGACCTTCGTTGCTCTATGTTCTTCTGTTTTGACAGGTGTGTCGGTGCTACCTATAGAGACGTCTAGTTGAGCAGCGAGGTGTTCGATCCACCAATCACGTCGAAAGAGACTGTCCGCACTTTCCAACACTGCAGGGGTTGCTGCTGTGTGTGGCTGGCCGGCGCGAGGGAGATAGGACGAGTTTGTGCGACCTTGTTGCGATGATGACAGACGCTTTGCCCAACGACTCACCGAGCTTTTGTTCACCGCCAGAGCTCTGTAGACATTCTGCAACCGCCTATTAGTATCTGCGATGCTCTTGTTTTCCGGCAAAAGAAACTCAATGGCAGTTCTCTGCTTGGGACGCATTGCCGTTACAGACGCCATTTTGAAGGCTAAGTACAGCGCCACCAGGTATGGCAACTTCTTCGTTTAAATCACAAGTAATAACGCAGTAACATAATAAAATTTAATTGAAATAACAAAAAATGCGGAACAAAAATGTCATTTTAAAAATCAAAATTATTCAAATTCTGCATATCATGGGTGAGACGATATCCCTCAACAAATTTCGCATTTTAAAAATCGAAATAGGCCGATAAAAAAAGGTTTGCATATCTATAGAATGTTGCTCCTATGTAGGTGGCGCAAACTCCAATTTGCATCCTCCTGCCACTCCGATTGCTACAGGGTTTCACTGAATGTGTTCTGCGGAACGCTGGTGTTCGCGGGAAATAAGTAACTGCTCCGCGAAAACTATTAATAAAATGGCATGGGGACTGATAACCTCAGATGTTAAGTCCCATAGCGCTTGGAGCCATTTGAACCATTTTTATTTTTAAAATAAAATTTTTGTTATTTCATTTAAATTTTATTATGTTTCTGCGTTATTACTTGTGATTTAAAATTGAGATAATCACAAAATTAAACAAAGTTTTTCTCATTTTTAAAAACTGTATGAATTTTATTAACCTAAGAAAACAAGGAGTTCTATCAAAGTACGAGGATTCTCAAAGTGACCCGTACGGAAAAAAAAAAAAAATTGGAACCCCTACTCTACATGTGACCTCAAAAAATGAAAATAATTTTCTTTAGAGCTATAATTCTGCATATGATTGTAATTATTGGCAAATGGAATGTCTTTGAGCATTTTTAATGTTACAATGCATACGACATTTTTCATATTAGAACAGGGTATGCGTCATAAAATAAAAAAAACGTTAAAACAACAAGAATCCTTGCAATGTGTATAGCCGGCCGGAGTGGCCGAGCGGTTAAAGACGCTACAGTCTGGAACCGCACGACCGCTACGGTCGCAGGTTCGAATCCTGCCTCGGGCATGGATGTGTGTGATGTCCTTAGGTTAGTTAGGTTTAAGTAGTTCTAAGTTCTAGGGGACTTATGACCACAGCAGTTGAGTCCCATAGTGCTCAGAGCCATTTGAACCATTTTTTGCAATGTGTATACATAAGAGGGCATAGTGTAGGACGTTATGTTGGTCATTGGTTGCGCTGCTCTTCCGACAAGAATATGTTTAGCTTTTATATGTCCATCCTTTTAGCAGGAGGTCTCTGGAACGACGGGCGTTTACTATCGTGACAAGTAAATAAATACACCTACAGCCGTCCTTGTGATTTTATTTTATTTTGTCGCTACGCTTCAGTGCGTCATCTTCAGCCTGTTTTTGATGCGATACACGTTGATATGATCCCCATGCATACCACATCTGTTGCCAGCATTGCTGGATACGCAGATAATCTGAAAACTTACGTGTCAGCACTCCAACCATCAACTGCCAACCAGTTAAGTTGGCAGTTGATGGTTGGAGTGCTGACACGTAAGTTTTCAGAAAGGTTGGCAGTTGATGGTTGGAGTGCTGACACGTAAGTTTTCAGATTATCTGCGTATCCAGTAACGTTGGCCTGAAGATGACGCACTGAAGCTTTGAAACTGGTAGCGACAAAATAAAATAAAATCATAAGGACGGCTGTAGATGTTTTCATTTACTTGTCACGAAAATATGTTTACGTTACTAGTCAACCGCATACCGGCGACGACGTGGGTCGGCCATGGGGCACAACACCTCAGTGCGGGCATACGGAGGGTGTTTGATGGTCGACGACTCTCATGGTGTAGGTAGGCGGTGTCATAGTGAGCAGGTGGTTTGTTTCTCGGATTTTTGTGTGGGCACAAATTTCACTGGCCCCAGAAAACTGACAAGAAAGAAGCCTGCGACCTATTTAAAGGGTCCGTCCATACAAGAAGACATTATACCTTCGTGACTGGCATTTTTCACATTCACATCTAGAATAGTCGTTCATAAAAAGGTAACGTGACGGATGACCGTGGGTTCTGCGATTTGAATTCGCACATCCGCTGGCGGCCGCTTCACTTGGGGCGCTGATTGGCTACTAGCTTCTAGTCAAGTGGTTCCCAACCTGAGAGTAATTACCTCCTGAGGGGTAAAATGAAATGGTTTGAGGAGTAAAACCAAATGCTTTCAACTGTGCTTCGGTCATAAACTAATTGTTTTTTTAAAAAAAAGGATATTACTGTTAGCACTACATTGTAACGCTGTAATATTAATTACATAAGTGATCAGTTTGTTTTTTAAATTCTGGCGTTAACAGAACACACAGTCGAATGGAGGCTGTAGCTTGTGAAACAACAACTTTCTCACATAGTTCACCCACTACACACATACTCGGTGCTTTGTGCCAAGCATCTATGAGAGTAAAAATGAGACATTTACAAGACATACGCTTAAATATCTCATGAAAATGCCTTCTCCGAGTTCTAGGTAGTACCCATAATAGACCAGAAATTGCTTCATTATTCACTTCGCAACAATAGACATCTAAGTGACAGCAAAACACAAAATTAACAATGTAATGCCGGCCGGAGTGGCCGAGCGGTTAAAGGCGCTACAGTCTGGAACCGCACGACCGCTACGGTCGCAGGTTCGAATCCTGCCTCGGGCATGGATGTGTGTGATGTTCTTAGGTTAGTTAGGTTTAAGTAGTTCTAAGTTCTAGGGGACTTATGACCACAGCAGTTGAGTCCCATAGTGCTCAGAGCCATTTGAACCATTTTTTGAACAATGTAATGTGTACTACACTTTTTAAGGTCTACACAGTATTATTATTATTATTATTATTCAAATGGCTCCAAGCACTATGGGACTGAACATCTGAGGTCATCAGTTCCCTAGACTTACAGTTACTTAAACCTAACTAATCTAAGGACATCACACACCTCCATGCCCGAGGCAGGATTCGAACTTGCGACCGTAGCAGCAGCGCGGTTTCAAACTGAAGCGCCTAGAACCGCTCGGTCACAGCGGCCGGCCTTATTATTATTACTTGAGTGGTCACAGACAAAGCACTGGAAATCTGAAGTCTCCCTACTTCTGTCACTTCACAAGTAAGGATACCAGCAGTCAAGTGAGTACAGTGAACACATTTTAACTTGGTTAATTTTAAATGAGGCTGCAGGGTGCGGGTGAAGCAAGTGACGATAGGGAGAGGAGCGGTGCAGACCAACACGTTTTGTACTCAGTGCCTACCCACAACGTGGACAGCTAGCTTTCTTTCCTGAGAAGATATTGTGGGTTGCATTCGCGAAGCAGTGATAACTGATTCATCGTTCCATAAAAAAGGTCGTTAGCAGAACCAATCGTCTCACTGTTTCATTAGTTCGTAGTTTAATAAAACAGCTAGAAAATGTAAATATTGTTTACATTTCGTCAATTTAAAAATTAAAACGTTCAAAGAAAATTCTTTTCGTTCTAAGTTTAGCTAGGCGCTAACGTTGATGACGGAGATTGGGGTGGAGGGGGCTACTAGCTTCCAAGATGCTACTCCAGGCGGGTAGATCTTAGGATCTCTTAATTCTATAAATTACAATCTAAACATAAATGAATAATGAAGGCAACTAATCCCACAAAAGGATAAACGTTGTTCCTTCTTATATATTTATTGTAGATTAAAAAACCTGTTGATTACAAAGTTTACATTTCCTAAGTAAAATTACTAATCAATTGCCCAACTCTGCCCCTTATTATGACTGCGCGGTCTAATATCAATGACGCGAAATTACTGACATCATCTACGTACCGAACACTAGAAGACACTACTTTCAAGGATGATCTCCGGTGGTGCGGAACCTCAGTGGAAATAAACTAAGATGGTCACAGCTGTTTCGATTTTATAGCCCTAATGAGCTGAAGCAATTTGCGATATCACCATATGTGCTGCGTCCGGTGCATCGAAGTGAAGGTTCTCGTACTCGTCTGCGACGATGGAAGAGCTCCAGCCACAAATAAACTCTTTCAAACACTAGGACGGCAGAAGGCGGTTCCCTGACTAATATATTCTAATACTGCCTTCTCTTTTCTGTGTTCTACAGACGAGAAACGCGAACTACCAGCCACATAGACGGAGTTCAGAGAACGTCTCAACGTAAGTATTGGCAGAGGAAGTGCTCTCATTACTGAACGCTGCGTACTCACCGACGACTTGCAGCCCAGAGGTGAAGTCCAGAGTTGTGTAGGTTCACAACAGTACAGTGCCTAACTGTTCTAACTATAAACTCTCCTGAGAGCAAAGACAGCGAGTCCGTCCGTAGCAACACAGCTGATACCGAGCGACTGTCACACATGGCTGCTCACAACGGAAGACCTATCCACCGCTGGCCTCCCAGCAAGGCTCGGCTCCCCACCATGGTAATTCCAAAAACGAATCATATTCTCGAAACCACGGAATATTCTCCCTCTCTACAGATTCTTCCGAACGCCGACCAACCATATTTTAGTCTTTTGTCGTCCAGCGCGGAAAGTGTGCGAGGAAAAACCTATACTCGTACAATGATACGCTCCTGAGTAAAAATCTTTGGAAATAACCCGGCCTGAGTGGTTCCCGAGGTTCCGATTCTCCGCTCCTCTTACCTGCGTCTAAGATTTTCGTAGTTTCCGAAGTATAATTCCTCTGGTTCGGCTACAAGACCGGTCGGTCGCGACTCTATTGTGCTCCAGCGCTTAGGTGCTACGACGTCCGTCTTGCTATTTCCTGTTTGAGCCGGACCAACACTCCTGTGTGGGCATTCCACCCAGGGCTTGAGTTCAGTCTGCCGTTTCACCTTTCATGCAATAAGCGTTAACAATTATTTACAAGGCGTACGTGACAATGTCAGTCTCCTTTAAATATTCATATATACGATGTACTACCTATCAAACAATACCTAATGTGGTTGTAGATCACGGCAAAGTATGTGGATGAGTGCTTGTAAGGTGCGAAATTGCAGCCACCTTACAAGCTAATATCAGATTGCACTCTGGGGGTAATGGTGTAAGTAAGATTGGGAACCACTGTTCTAGACTATCGGGTGGGTGCCCTCTGTGGCAGATACGCGGTACACGGTTGAGGCGAGGAGCTATCTATCGGCCCTATGACTTGGTGCAAGTGCGACCTTCCTATCTACATCTACATCTACATCTACATCTACATCCATACTCCGCAAGCCACCTGACGGTGTGTGGCGGAGGGTACCTTCAGTACCTCTATCGGTTCTCCCTTCTATTCCAGTCTCGTATTGTTCGTGGAAAGAAGGATTGTCGGTATGCCTCTGTGTGGGCTCTAATCTCTCTGATTTTATCCTCATGGTCTCTTCGCGAGATATACGTAGGAGGGAGCAATATACTGCTTGACTCTTCGGTGAAGGTATGTTCTCGAAACTTTGACAAAAGCCCGTACCGAGCTACTGAGCGTCTCTCCTGCAGAGTCTTCCACTGGAGTTTATCTATCATCTCCGTAACGCTTTCGCGATTACTAAATGATCCTGTAACGAAGCGCGCTGCTCTCCGTTGGATCTTCTCTATGTCTTGTATCAACCCTATCTGGTACGGATCCCATACTGCTGAGCAGTATTCAAGCAGTGGGCGAACAAGCGTACTGTAACCTACTTCCTTTGTTTTCGGATTGCATTTCCTTAGGATTCTTCCAATGAATCTCAGTCTGGCATCTGCTTTACCGACGATCAACATTATATGATCATTCCATTTTAAATCACTCCTAATGGCGGAAGTGGCGTTGTGCGGTCGGGCATAATAGGACAAAGTTTTAATAGTGGCCACACTGCTAATCTGTAGTTCTTGCATCTTGATTTCTGCATGAGTTGTCTGAATTGCCGGTTTAATAGGAGGATGTTGCAATAGTATGTGGGGTCGTTGACGCAAAAGGCAGATACGGAGTTAATGAATGAAGACCGTTCATTTGTGCTGACTTGATCCGCTTTGTGTCATACATTGGACCTGCTATTAAGTGTTTTAGTTCACCGTCGTCGCCGCAGTTGGTGGTAGTTTTCTGTAACGAAGCGCTAGTCGGCGAAATTGTTGCCGTTACTGCGAGCTCCTTCGCTTCGCCGTTTTGGTTAGAGAAAATAGGTAAAAAGTGGTGCTACTGCGCGTGCAGGAACCAGATCTGGAATTCGGTAGAAGCGCCTGGACAGCAGATGCTACAAATTAACTGCACATTCAACAGGCGCGGACCAAAGTCAGTGTTGTCTGTGGCTGACGCCATGCGCTAACACGAAGTGCAGCCCACTTCAGCTTTTCCAGAGTTCTCCCACGGTATTGCTGTTGCTGTGTCCGACTTGAGGTTACTGGCAAGCCTTGGTCGTTAATTCTTTCCCTCTCTGTGTTCACTGCTATAAGTGTGCTTCAGTGACGTTATACACTCCTGCAGTGGGACGTGAGTACAGATTTATGCATGCGTGCGGGTCGTGTAAGGCTGGTGATTCTTGTTCAGACTTGTTTTACCGGCGCCACACGCGCGGTAAAAGCGGAGAGTTGCGCCGTTAACGGCAGTGCCTGTGACAGTATTACACGCCTTATGTATCTTGGTGAAATATACCGGAGAGCGCGTTTGCAATTTGCCACATTCAGTGTGAGCAAAGAACTGATGATTTTGTAATTTGTGATAAAGCATAGTCAGCCTCGCACTTTGATATTGATTGCAAGTATGTGATTAATTTAATTACTTTTGAATGCATTACGGGAACAGCAGTGATCTATGTCTTGTAAATAATTACTATTAAAAACAGTCTTGATCACGATTTATTTAACAAGGTGACCGGTTTCGACCACTACTGTGGTCATCTTCAGACCTACAAGATGTATACAAAGCACTAATTAGAGGCCTACATGCATTAATGAAAATACATAAAGTTATAAGGCTATAAAGCTATAAAACGTTGAATTACCATTGAGTAGGAACCTCTTTCTGTTGGAGAATCACTACTGGAGAAACCAGTGCACGTCTTACTATATATAATGGAGGCTCTACCCACTTCTGACTGCATGATGTCATTATTAACCAATGAGTTATAAGTCGAATTACAATTTAAAATTTCTTAGTTAAAAGAACATTGACAAGAATTAGAAATAAATACACACTAAACTTAGCTTATTAAACAGATATTGTCAATTAAAAAGCGTTAAAAATATTTAAATATGTGGGAAATGAACTTCGGTTTGGCAGTACATGGGTTGCCCTCTCAAGGCAAATATTTAAATATTTTTAACGCTTTTTAATTGACAATAGCTGTTTAATAAGCTAAGTTTAGTGTGTATTTATTTCTAATTCTTGTCAATGTTCTTTTAACTAAGAAATTTTAAATTGTAATTCGACTTATAACTCATTGGTTAATAATAACATCATGCAGTCAGAAGTGGGTAGAGCCTCCATTATATATAGTAAGACGTGCACTGGTTTCTCCAGTAGTGATTCTCCAACAGAAAGAGGTTCCTACTCAATGGTAATTCAACGTTTTACAGCTTTATAGCCTTATAACTTTATGTATTTTCATTAATGCATGTAGCCCTCTAATTAGTGCTTTGTATACATCTTGTAGGTCTGAAGATGACCATAGTAGTGGTCGAAACCGGTCACCTTGTTAAATAAATCGTGATCAAGACTGTTTTTAATAGTAATTATGTGATTAATTTAATTAAGAGTACGATTATAAGAAATTTCTTGAGCGCAATAGGGCTGCCCGTTAATTCTGTTAGACGTGGTGCACCACGCTCTCTTAGGCCGGTGTACTGATTAGTTATCTAGTTTTAGCGCCGTGTATGCAAATCCAGCGTTGTTAAGTTGCCCTACTTCAAGATGTACGAGTCTTAAGGCTTGCTAAGCTATTTAAGTTCTGCAGCGCAAGAAATAACTGCTTGGGCTGATGCTTCGATGTGTAGAGAGCACAGCGCGTAATGTTGTACCGTTGAAATAGTGCAGTGGCTTCTAATAGTTATGAGTTTTGTTGTCCTGTGGTCACTGGTGACGAAAGTCGCATTAGCTATTACATGTAAAGTGTTATTGTGGGGTAATGCTCGTCGAGCAGAACAAATTGGGTGAAAGTGGAATTCACTTGTTTTTGAGTATTTTAGATGGAAACCGGTTAGGAAAGTCAAGTATTGATATTACTGATTTCCATTGCGTTTTCATTGTTTGACCTTTCATCAAAAGGTAGGAATTGAAGTCAGTTTCACACTTTTGATTATATGAGACTCTCGATTTAGAGTGTTCTTTTCTTAAAAGGCTATATAAATTTGTTGGCAACGCATTTGTCGAAATTTGAAAAGAAAATTGTTTTTAAAAGTTTTTGATATGAAGCGTCTAATCTTTTGATATTCATCGCATATTTTGTGTTGTCAGTCGTATTTGAAGGGTGTTATAGTCAAGTGGCCGCTTGTTCTTACACTGATCTCAGTACATGAATACGTCTGTGCTCAGTAGTGAAGGTTAGGTGGGGCGTCTGACGTTGCCTCCTCAGCTGGTGGTCCCGCAGCCACGACGAAATTCCCTCTGTAGCCTCCCACATTACTGTCGCAAATGGATTCTTCAATAAATACTAATCAGCTCAACCCCGTCAGTTACTAAAATCCCAGGCTTCCCCATCCAACCACCAAAAACTCGATACCCTAGTTCTAACCGAAGTATTGATTGATTGATTTTAACAGGAGAGCTAAAACAGCTTAGGTCTGACTCGCCACTGCCCGCACCGAAACTAGGTTTATAGTGCGGTATCGTTCCCTGTATATCTAGTAAAGCCAACCAGTGCCCTTAAATAGTGCAAGGAGTCCCTCTACCAGGTTTTTGTTAGACACAATTTCTTCAGGTCTAGTTTTCCCGAAGATTCTGTATCTTTTACTCTCCAGTGCCGTGCATTCGAAGATTAGGTGTGATGCAGTTTCTTCACCCTCATCACATATCCTACATTTAGGGTCCTCTTCCGTTATACCCATTGTGTGTAGGTGTTTTTTGAAGTTCCCATGGCCGGTCATCAGTCCAGTCATGAGTAACCTAAGTGTACAGTTCTGTTAGTTTGTCACTTCCGTCCAACGAAGGTATCTTTGCAATCACGCAGCCCTCTGGAGCAATTTATTTAACACTCACGGCCATCTCGGAGTAATTTAATAATTATATATTTAAAAGAATTCACATCAAATCTGCTAACTTCAAAAATACTCCTGTAACTAACAAATAACATTATTAGATTTTCGTCTCTTTTTTCCTCTTAACAGTACATAGAAAATTGATGTGCATTTTAGTATTCCTTTGTTAACAACTTATTCCCTAAACAAAACATCAGACGTCAGTTAAGTGTGTCTGTATGTTGATTACATAACTGTATTACAATACATCTGTGAACCACATTATAGTCTGTTCACATACGAAATTTCTACCGGTGCGAAAAGCTGTATATACCCTGTTTTCGAACGTCTGAACCGTCTTCAACATTATACACTGAGCCGTGGCGGCTAGCGCTAGGGTGTTCTACTTGCATCGCTGATATCGATATTCGGCTGTCTCGCTATCTTTGACTGCTGGCTGTCTCGCTATCTTTGACTGCTCCCTCCAGGCGGGTTTCCCGGGTGAACGTGTGACAGAAGAGTCTCCGGTCGGCGCTCATCGAGCCAACGTGTGTGGAAAACAAGCTGGCGTCCCTAATCGTGGTGCATGGGCCTCGCCGTGCTCGCCGTCCTTGTGTTTTGTCACCCCACATGTACGGTGCCGATCATTGGGCGCTTTGACGTGCAAAATTGTGGTACGTTCGTCGTCTCTCAATGAACAGCTTCCCAGCTCGTAATTTGCAAGCTCCAAGTTATTCTGTGATAACTAAGAAGATTGTTGAAACTTATTGTGGCATGGGTAGCTGCCGGAGATGGTTCTGAACTTGGTTCCACAGTAGCTGTTTTAAGGAGGCTGATGTTCCTCATTTCGTTTCTCATCATTTGTGGAGCGTGTGTTTTAAGTGGTTTTCATGCAAGTTTTATCTTTATTTTAGGACGTATTTACCGCTTGGGGACTGGTTGCCGTTGTGTACGCGCCCGGCAGGCGTAGAGTTAATGGTTTAATCATTTGTCATGGCAGGATTTGGTATGTTTATTTAATGCTGAAAGTGCCTTAAGGCAACTGCAAGTGATCTCTAAGTTTCCTGCTAATTTACTGGGAGACGGGTAATGTTAGAGTACTGCTCCATAAGAATTTGGGTGCATGCGTATTACATATTCCAGTGTGGCTGTGATTTGACCTTGTTTTCATTGCAATCTACGAGGTGCATTCAAGTTCTAAGGCCTCCGATTTTTTTTCTAATTAACTACTCACCCGAAATCGATGAAACTGGCGTTACTTCGCGACGTAATCGCCCTGCAGACGTACACATTTTTCACAACGCTGACGCCATGATTCCATGGCAGCGGCGAAGGTTTCTTTAGGAGTCTGTTTTGACCACTGGAAAATCGCTGAGGCAATAGCAGCACGCCTGGTGAATGTGCGGCCACGGAGAATGTCTTTCATTGTTGGAAAAAGCCAAAAGTCACTAGGAGCCAAGTCAGGTGAGTAAGGAGCGTGAGGAATCACTTCAAAGTTGTTATCACGAAGAAACTGTTGCGTAACGTTAGCTCGATGTGCGGGTGCGTTGTCTTGGTGAAACAGCACACGCCCAGCCCTTCCCGGACGTTTTTGTTGCAGTGCAGGAAGGAATTTGTTCTTCAAAACATTTTCGTAGGATGCACCTGTTACCGTAGTGCCCTTTGGAACGCAATGGGTAAGGATTACGCCCTCGCTGTCCCAGAACATGGACACCATCATTTTTTCAGCATTGGCGGTTACCCGAAATTTTTTTGGGGGCGGTGAATCTGTGTGCTTCCATTGAGCTGACTGGCGCTTTGTTTCTTGATTGGAAAATGGCATCCAAAAATCCATTGTCACAACCGACGAAAAGAAAGTCCCATTCGTGCTGTCGTTGCGCGTCAACATTGCTTGGCAACATGCCACACGGGCAGCCATGTGGTCGTCCGTCAGCATTCGTGGCACCCACCTGGATGACACTTTTCTCATTTTCAGGTCGTCATGCAGGATTGAGTGCACAGAACCCACAGAAATGCCAACTCTGGAGGCGATCTGTTCAACAGTCATTCGGCGATCCCCCAAAACAATTCTGTCCACTTTCTCGATCATGTCGTCAGACCGGCTTGTGCGAGCCCGAGGTTGTTTCAGTTTGTTGCCACACGATGTTCTGCCTTCATTAAACTGTCGCACCCAGGAACGCACTTTCGACACATCCATAACTCCATCACCACATGTCTCCTTCAACTGTCGATGAATTTCAATTGGTTTCACACCACGCAAATTCAGAAAACGAATGATTGCACGCTGTTCAAGTAAGGAAAACGTCGCCATTTTAAGTATTTAAAACAGTTCTCATTCTCGCCGCTGGCGGTCAAATTCCGTCTGCCGTACGGTGCTGCCATCTCTGGGACGTATTGACAATGAACGCGGCCTCATTTTAAAACAATGCGCATGTTTCTATCTCTTTCCAGTCCGGAGAAAAAAAATCGGAGGCCTTAGAACTTGAACGCACCTCGTATTTGTGCTGAGGGTCATTTGGTAAGTCTGCTCGTTTTCTGGCGTCGGTGCGGTTATGGATTCTTGTCAGGACCGGGCATTGTGAGGCCGGTCGGACTATATATAAACATATACCGCCTGCTAGTGAGCCTGTGCACAAGCCGTGAGGAGTGAACGCCCGTATTGCCTGCCGGCCGTAGCGTTATTGCTTCCAAATACTGCTGTGGTCCTTATCGCTGTTCTCTAAAGTTAGATGAGGCCACTTTCTTATTATTAGCGTTTCTGTAAGTTATTTTACTGGTTATTAGTAGCCATTCTTATTCAACGTTTATGTTAATCATTTGTGTATCTTTAATGAATGTGCAACTTGTTATTTATGCTGTGCGCCAGTTTTGCGACCTTAGTTGGCCCACTTTGCATTTTTAGTGTAAGCATGTTTCACTGTGGACCTTATGTGGGCAGTTCAGTTTTATTAAGCTTTAAGATCTTTTTTTTTTCTTTTAATGAAGTTGTGGTATTATGTGCCTGTGGAACTTGGGGTTGGAAGTGTATATTGTTACTAGCCTTTGAGATATGGTTAAACATGAACGATTTTTTATGATTGATTATTCACCGTGCCTACTAAGTATGTTTTTGGTTGCGGATGCAAAATATGATGCTTATCACGTTTGTGTAATTCAATTAAACTGGAAATTTGTGTATTGCATCAGTAAGAGAGCAAATGTCCGAATTGAAGTGTATAATAAAGTTTGAGTCAAATTAAAAATTGTAAACCAATCACAAGCTTGTCCATCACCAGTGATCCCGGGCTTCCTATTCCCTTTAAACAACTGCGGTGAGATTTTCTAAAGAACTGAGTAGTACCACGGTTCATGCACTATCCTATCAAAAGTAACCAGGTACCCCTATGTAACGCTGAGTTCATCACTAGATGTCACGAAAGGCGGACCCGTCAGTAGAAAGGGAGGAGGAGTGTATCGTGTTGTCAGTAGAGAAGCAGTAACAACAGATTCGGTCGGTCGGAATAGATGAGTGATTTCGCAAGTGTCACTTGGGTGACAAATTCATCAGGGGATTTTCAGCACCCGTAAATCTGCGCAACCAGACTCTTAGTGGTATCGTTCTGAAGTGGAAACACGATGGGACAAGCACAAGTAAACCAAGACCGGACAGACATGATGTACTGACAGACAGGGAACGTCGAAAATTGCGGAGGGTAGTTGAAAAAATCGCATGAAACCAGCGAAAGAAATAACTCGTGAATTCCAAAGTGTTGCTAACAGTCAAGCAAACACAACGACTCTGCCCGCGGAGTTAAAAAGAAGGGCGGTGCAACGGTGGAGTAGCACCTCAAAAGCCACTCATTCTTGTAACCAGTGCTAAGCGTCGATTTTCAGTTGTTATGAAGAGTTACTCAGCTGGATAGTAGATGACTAGAAACGAGTGATTTGGAGTGATGAATCGCGCTGTACTCTGTGGCAATCCGATGGAAGACTTTGTCGTTTGCCAAAAACCTGGAGAGTGTTACCTGCTATCAAGTGCAGTAGCAGCAGTGAAATATGAGGGAGCTAGTGCTATGGTAAGGAAGTGATTTTCTTGTTTAGGGCCCCTTATTGCGCTTAACAAAACGCTTAATGCAGAACGATATGAACACATTTTACAGCATCGTGTGTACCATATAATAAAGGAGGAGTTCGAAGACGGTGATTGTTCCTATCAGGATGGCAATGAAGTCTGTCATAAAGCAGTATCTGTGAGCCAGTGGTTTGTGGGCAGTAACATTCCAGCTCACAGTCCCGACCTGAAGCCACCTTTTGGGTGAGTGGAAACGTCGACTTTGCTCTAGACTCCTGCGAGGGCCGCGGCTAGCAGTGTGTTTAACACTAAATTCTTCTAGAATCTACATATGTAAATGATGCTCTAAGCCCCCCTATTCTAACTCCGACTTTTGCTGTTGCACATGGATTAAAAAGATACGCGAACTGACTGTAACAAACCCTGCAAGTGGAGTAGAAAAAGAGTTTGGCACCTGCAATAATTTAATTTGATAAATAAGTTAAATAAAGGAAGGTTTCATTAAAGTAGTGAGAAATGATAGGATTGCTCTGCCAATTAACAGAATGAAAGTTCTGTCCAAAATAACAATATGTTTTATTAAGACTAAACATAAAATAATAAACAAAAACACATGAAACATATACAATACATCAAATTAGCTTAAATTGGATACTCAAATAAATGCTGTGAAGGTGAAGTTGTCCCTAAGCTAGATTGTGACGTTTATGACGAAGCGGTATGTGGAGCCGATTCCTTGCAACTCAAATCTTAAGAGAGACACACAGCTAAGCCAACATTAATTGCTGCTACATTAGTGAGAACTCAGACAATGAACACCCAAGACAGAACAAAGTTAGAAAAGACAAACAGGCGCGCCCTGCTGAGCTCTGATTATCACCTAGCAAAATTAACTGCTTTGCCGGTGCTGCAGACGTACATTACCAAGCTGTCTTCTTAACTGCACGGACACGATCTGGCGTACTGGAGGCGATGGCTGGATGCTTCGACGTCTCGTCATGGTGATGATAACGTCGCGAGTAAAGTCCGAAACAAATTATCCTGGTCTGGTTGTTCCAGACTAAAGACTTCCTAGCAATACAAATGCGCCTCTGAGGGAGATGAAGAAGGCTCGCCACACAATCACTGACGGTACAGTGATTGATTTTAACCAGCGAAGTCACACAGTAACTCCGATACAGTCAACTTTAGCCAAAACTGCTCAAGACAGACAACATAGGCCGCTTGTACGCAGAACGCTCAATTGGCAACTGTGCTCGGAAAATTACGTTGAAGTCGAAACTTCAGCAACTTCGTTAAACAGTTACAATCAAATAAAAGTATACTAGACAGCCAACGGAAGGCAGGCTGTCCAGATCAGCGAGAGCTCAGTCTTGTAACCTACCCCGACCGAAAGCCAAGAGCCGACTCCTCCACAAGAGCACCCGTACAAACAGAACACAGAACATTCCCGCCCCCACGACAGTGGCCGTGGTTAACCGTTCCAATCAGCAACTCGAAAACCGGCGGAAAATTCCACTCTATTGCTGGAGCACTACCATTCCACCAATGGATATTCTTGGTGCCAATTTCTGCGCTGATTTTGCTACGTCACGGAGCTATGCCCTGAGCAAGCCAATCACAGTTACGATTTTGCAGAAAGCGCGGGATTTTTCCCGCCACAACTGCCTGGGTACACAAATCATTCCCACGCCTCGCTGGTAGCCCGCCAGAAAGTGTTTTCGCTAAGTTTCTGCTAAGTAACGGAACCTCTAGCCCAGCCGCTACTTCAGGCCCCTGCGAGCGTGTCTGCCGCTATTCTACAATGTCGGCGTCTGGAAAGCATTCACTCGACTCCCTCACACCCTTCGGCTTACCCTTTCAAGATCAGCAGAGTCCGCCTGTCACCGGACCACCCGGGTGACGATCGACGCTGCGTGGGAAGTCCGTGTGTGAAGGAATAGCAACTTTTCACCGCATGCAATTAGAGAGGAAAATCGTAAGATAGAAATATGAGAGGGGGATCATGCCACCTCTCACTCCAACGCCCAACATCTCTAGCTTCTCTGCTTTCGGTTTTCGAGGAAGAATGGACTACCACTCCTCAAGATATGCAGACATCCTATTCTTATGCTTTAAGCTTCCGACCTGGCTATATCACTGGAGAATCTCGCACAGATTTACGCTAAGTCTGATAAAGAGCAGATTCAGCAAGAAATAAAAAGAAATTGTGTGCATTTACGTGCATCCGAAACAAGTGTGGAAGTTGCTGCTAGACAGACAGCCCAGTATATCGTTCAGTTTATAATTAAATGCTAATTCAATGAATCATTGCTCTGTACACTTATAATCCGACAGTTATTGACAGTTTGTGTCTCAGCTGCATCAAGCCAGAGAAGTTTCTCTAGACTAAATTACCTTCACAATACGATGAATGAAGAGCAACTAACCAATGTGTCCATTTTATCAAGTGAAACAAAAGTTTCAAATGAAATAGATTTCAACGGCGTTACTGATAATGTCAGTAAGAAAAAGCACTAAAACATGTGCTATATAATAGTAATTACTGTCTAGTACTAAGGTAATAATAGTAATTACTATCTAGTACTAAGGTTACGAAACTAACAGATATTGCAATTGTACAAGCTACGTTTCCAGGTATGTAAAATAAAAGGTAATTTTCTTATTCCGTTTTTTATTATTTCTTTGTACCGTACTCTCCCAGTCGGTTGCTGTGCTAAGTGCGGACTTGTATTCTGAGTTCCTCACTTTTATCTTTAAATATATCTTCTGGCGTAACCACAAGCGCCGGAACGAAGACGAACAACGCATGACCAGAGAAGGCCGTGGAACGACGTCGGCCACTGGTGCACTGATTAGGACCGCACCACGACAGGAGCGACACCTGCAGGAAGAGAATATAAGCGCCGCTGCTGCCAGCCTCGGCCGGACTTAATATCGCGGACATTAGTGGACAGTATAGGCACAGTTGTAGACCGGCACTCGCAGATCAGTTATTACTGACGTGTGTCAAACTTGCAGGAACTTTACATGCAGCCAAGGGCTCTGAATTATGTTGCATGTCGGCCACCGCTGCGACAGTATTGTACGTTCAAGTTAAGTATTGTCAAATCTGCTTTATTGAAATAAAACTACTAATCTTATTTGCTTGAATTGTTGTATAGTATCCCTTAGGCATCCTATACGAACGAGTGGGCAAGACTCAACAACATACTGAAATGTGGGAAAGCAGGAAAAGGTGTCAACGGGGCGTAATCAGTTACCGTTGGTTGCATAATAAACACATACACTTTATTTAAGGAAATAATTTAAAAAAAACAATCATTAAAAAAAATGACTGTAACACAAGCTACACTGACGGCTGAAGGCCTTATTAAGAAGAATTCAAATTATTTGTCGGCTGAAGGCCACAAGCAATAGGAATAATTTAAAGAAAATATTATTTTTTAAATAATTGACACAATCAGACCAAATAAAGAAGGGAGTGATCCACAGACAGTGCTCCAAGGTTCGACCTGAGAAAAGTCCTACAGCTGTGTAAGCAGTGAGACAGGCAGCCAAGAGTTATGCTCACCTAACAGGATACCAACTCAAACTAGGGAGAGTTCATGTGATAACCAGTACAACAACGTAATAATTCAAGCGAGGGCGATGTAACAGACACACTGTGTCTTCAGAATCCGGTGTTCAAAACATCGAAAGGCAGAATGAACCACTACAACCAAGGTAGACAAACGAAACCACAATCCACACCGCAACCAAGGAGGCCGTTGAACCACACGACATGCCGGACAACATCGGCAAGACGAGGAAAAGTACACTGCCGCAAAAATACACTAACTTCCAGGGCAGGTAACTGGGGCGTTAGTGGCCACTAGGTATTAAAATACCTCTGAGCACTATGGGACTTAACTTCTGAGGTCATCAGTCCCCTAGAACTTAGAACTACTCAAACCTAACTAACCTAAGGACATCACACACATTCATGCCCGAGGCAGGATTCGAACCTGCGACCGTAGCGGTCGCGCGGTTCCAGACTGTAGCGCCTAGAACCGCTCGGCCACTACGGCCGGCCACTAAAATTCCGCTGGTTGCACTTCACCAATAGTAACACCGAATTCAAAACTAATAACGGGCTGTAGAAGACGGCTAATAGATTCCACCAACTCGACACGCTCCACTTGTTGCTGTTCGTCTCACGGCGACCCTGCGAGTAGATACCCACAAACAAACGGCCTGATCACAAAATAGTGGACCTTTCACAACTGGATCAATCTTCACTCATCTCAAACGTCCTGGGTCCGGTGGACAAAGATGTGACCCTCGCAACTGCAGCCTCTCAATCGGGCAATGCCTGCGTGACCCCCCCCCTCCCTCCCTCCATCCGGCATGTCCGCCCGCTGCCGGACCTCTCTGCTGCTCCGTTGCAACCGAACTCCCCACACATCCGAGCCGGAAAACATTTCACGTCCTTCCAAAGATAGTACGGGTAGTAGATATCGATAAAAGCTCATGCTGCCACTCGCGGACAGAAAATGCTAGCAAACGTAGTGGCGCCAATGAACAGAAGAAGAAAACGAGTCTCCACAATCCCTATTACACGATGCCAACCTACCAATGGCACGAATGTGAGCCGCACACGGCTCATATAAATATTACGATTACTATACTGTAGAGAACACACATTATAAGTACTTGTCTTTCTTCTCAGCCGTTAACCTGTATTATTCGTTTCTATCTCGGCCACACATACATCAGTTTCTAAGCAGATCGGTGGGGCGCGGGGCGGGGATGCTAATCATTTACTTTTGCCGCCCCAGACCTCCGAGCGACTTAGTTCGCTACTGATGCCAGCATCTCACATTTGCAATAGCTTATCTCGCATTTTCATTAACCTTTGATCATCATCATCATCATCATCATCATCATCATTTAAGACTGATTATGGCTTTCAGCGTTCAGTCTGGAGCATAGCCCCCCTTATACAGTTCCTCCATGATCCCCTATTCAGTGCTAACATTGGTGCCTCTTCTGATGTTAAACCTATTGCTTCAAAATCATTCTTAACCGAATCCAGGTATCTTCTCCTCGGTCTGCCCCGACTCCTCCTACCCTCTACTGCTGAACCCATGAGTCTCTTGGGTAACCTTGCTTCTCCCATGCGTGTAACATGACCCCACCATCTAAGCCTGTTCGCCCTGACTGCTACACCTATAGAGTTCATTCCCAGTTTTTCTTTGATTTCCTCGTTGTCGACACCCTCCTGCCATTGTTCCCATGTACTAGTACCTGCAATCATCCTAGCTACTTTCATATCCGTAACCTCAACCTTGTTGATAAGGTAACCTGAATCCACCCAACTTTCGCTCCCATACAACAAAGTTGGTCGAAAGATTGAACGGTGCACAGATAACGTAGTCTTGGTACTGACTTCCATCTTGCAGAAGAGAGTAGATCGTAGCTGAGCGCTCACTGCATTAGCTTTGCTACACCTCGCTTCCAGGTCTTTCAACCTTTGATCGTGCAGTGTTAATCAGTTAAATGTGTTACCTAAAGAAATGTATTCCCGAAAATTCATTCCTCTACATTAATTATATTTTGATGTTACGATTTTTTTCTACTTCTTAAATATGTAAATCTTTGGGCAGAGTAGCAGTTTTACCCGCTAACCACCCGCAGTCCCTTTTGGAGGCGAAATAACAAAAAAGAAAAAGTTGTTTTGGATGAGGAGAAGAAAAGCCACGAGCCTCTGTCCTAGCGGCTGGCGGCAGTACTACGGTGAGTCACTGCGGCCGGCTCGCCGTGCACCTGAGCCTGTGGAGTGGCCGGCTCGCTGCACACGTGCAGCCCGGGCTGTTTTTTGCGGGGCCGCGGGGCTGGCGCAGGACGCCGCCCGTGGAGAAGGCCCCGATAAACATCGCCGCCTGCCCATCGGGCTCACATTTCACTCTCCGCGCAGGCGCACTGCGAGCTTCGCCTGTCCGAGCAAATCACGCTAACCACCGGCTTCCGTGCAACGCGGCTCTCATCACCCCACAAGGGAGACGCTATAGATTCACCTCCGTGAACACTCCTTCCTGACGTCACTGTGACGTTTACCTGCCCAGTTTCGAATATCGTGGACGTCTATCGACTTACGTGGTCCTATCGACTTCTCAGAAGTGGAAAAGCCATATTTGACAGGTTTTAAACTACTAAGCATGTACTACAAGTACACGCTACTTCAGATAACGAGGATCTCTCGAAAATGCATCGCTGTTGGTACGATTAGTTATAATTAAATACTGTACAAGGTAAAAACATAACGATAGTTGAAGTCTCTGTTTAAATTTGAACTCGAATTGCACTCTGCTAAGCTATACAGTGGCGTAATGGTTAGGAGATCGGACTATTAAAGCAAATCTAGCTGGTGAGTCGGTTCGTGTGCTGCTTTATATGAATGTTTCCCCTTTGATTTTTTAAAAGATTCTGGGACCTTATTCATTTGAGGACAGCCTGTACTATAAGATTTGGTACTATCCACACATAACAGCGCTGTCTCGCAGGAGTGGATCATAACAGTCAATAATTTACAAATTAAGAATGAAACACGCTAATGCCAGTAAACGTTCGAAATACGTTGATCATCTGGTAGAACAAAGTATCACTCAAAATAAAAAGCATAAAAAAGACTGATGCATCCCAAAATGTATTAAAACAACTTGGCTTCAACCGTCAAAAAAGTATAAAACAAAATTCACAAGCTAGTTATTTAAGAGACCTTTCCCCAGACAAGAACATCTTACACGTATGCAGACGTAGTGTACTCCGGTATTGGTAAAGGAATGTACAGGCAGCTGTTTTTTCCCTAGCTTTTCTCATTTAATTGTTCCCAGTAAATGTTCTATTTTGTCTATCATCTAAATTGTTGGTCTGAATTTTTTGAATGAACATTTTTAGTTTTGTAATCCAAAAATAGATGTAATAAAAATAGTGTTAAAAAGTAAATAAATATATTTAACTACAAAACGGGGTTTTCATTCCAAGTGATTACAGATGAAGAACGCTACAAAGTTTACACAAAGCTTATTGTCTGTCTACCATTAATATGGAATAATGAAAGAGAACGGAATTGAGGCTTATCATTCTTCCTTCAAAACACTCAGCCTCGTCTCCGCAACCACAGCTTACTCTTTTCAGCAGTCCTCTTCATTTTCGTGTATGAAGAACATCCCATCTCACTGATCATACTTTTCATATACGATGTTCTCGGTAGTCGCCTTATTTTCCTCTGTACACTCTTCCGTTAAAAAATAATTGGCAGAAGAATAATCGTGTCTGACTAAGTTTCCAACGAGTTTTGCTTTGCGGTAGCCTATAACTTTCAGTAGTTCTTTCCTCTCTCTTATTTCTTTAGAACCGTCTAATTGTTTTTTCTTTATTTTTTTATTTTTTGTCCGTCCAGCCAGTTCTCGTAACTCTCACCAGAAACACGTTTCAGTAGCTTTGAGGTGAGCTTTCTCCTGCTTTGCTAACGTCCAGGTTTCACATCCTTATGTCAGGATACACCACACAAAAACGTCCTTGCACATCTTTTCTTATTGTGCAAGTTGAAGTGTTTGCCCTATAGAAGGTACTCTCGGCCAGTGTTATACTTCTCTTTATTCCCTTGATACACCTGTTGGTTCCCTCCTTAAAACTACCGACCTAGCGCCCAGTAGAATGGTCCTCGATTACAAAATGAATTTTTTTCAAAAAAATGTAATTCGTGGGACAATATTGGTGCCTTTCTGTAGTATTCAACCCCTCATTCGTTTTAGAAAAAAGCAGCGAGTGCCATAGGCACGAAATTTTCTTTTATTTACCTATTTATTTGCATTTATTGTTCTAAATAATTTGCATTAAATAATCCAAAAGTCTGTGGGAATCTTACAATTTTTCAATCTTTGTTCGATGTCTACGTTTATTACGGAAAATAATACCAATACAAAACAGAAACTCGATTATTTCAGAAACCGGTTATTTTGCGCATACTTGATAGTCAGGCAAAACTGGACATGAAAAATAAATGAATAAATAAAATGGTGTTAGCGAAAAGTTGTTGTTTCAGGGACAACCGCCATCTCTATTTTCAGCCTTATGTTTTTGATTCAGTTGTCCAAATCCTATATTAGGTATTGGAAATTTCAAGTTCCAGAATTGGCAGC
This sequence comes from Schistocerca cancellata, assembly GCF_023864275.1. Classification (NCBI taxonomy): domain Eukaryota; kingdom Metazoa; phylum Arthropoda; class Insecta; order Orthoptera; family Acrididae; genus Schistocerca; species Schistocerca cancellata. The sequence continues at coordinate 324,817,881 of NC_064627.1, read as the reverse complement.
AAGCCCATTATTTACCGGCGAAACTTGGCGCTCGGCAAGCTATGAGCAATGGGACGCGTCGGTCCCTCAGCGCAGACGAGTCCAGATTAGCGAATATCCCTCTAATTGCATCTGGGAAGGTCCGCTCATTACGTAACGAGTTCATGAACGAGGCTGGAGACAGCTGCGGGCCTCATTAGCTAGTAGCTAATTATTGCAAATGGGGTCTGTACACTTGAGAGCGGCAGAAATAGCCTCTACAATCACACTGCCACCCTCCGCGTGCCACAGTCTCGTCACAGCGGGAGAGTTAATATAGTTGGCGACTTGCTAACTTTTGGGTTTACCATTAGCAGCTACCAATATGAAACGTTATTTCCATTTTCACTCCCGACGATCAATGTTACGAAGAAAACTTTGACCCTTTACCATTACCTAGGTCTGAAGGCCGCGGACCACCTTATGGTGCAGGGTCGAGAGTACTTATGGTTCTAGCCAGCCGGGGTGGCCGAGCGGTTCTAGGCGCTACAAAAAAAAAATGGTTCAAATGGCTCTAAGCACTATGGGATTTAACACCGGAGGTCATCAGTCCCCTAGAACTTTGACCTACTTAAACCTAACTAACCTAAGGACATCACACACATCCATGCCCGAGGCAGGATTCGAACCTGCAACCGTAGCGGTCGCGCGGTTCCAGACTGAAGCGCCTAGAACCGCTCGGCCACACGGGCCAGATAGGCGCTACAGCCTGGAACGGCGCGACCACTACGGTTGCAGGTTCGAATCCTGCCTCGGGCATGGATGTGTGTGATGTCCTTAGGTTAGTTAGGTTTAAGTAGTTCAAAGTTCTAGGGGACTGATGACCTCATAAGTTAAGTCCCATAGTGCTCAGAACCAACCAACTTATGGTTCTACATCATTTCGCGCATTCGGTGTTCCATTCGCGAATGATGCTAGGGAAGAACGAATATCGGTAAGCCGCCGTACGAACTCTAATGCCACTGCTTTTCTCAACATGGTCATTCCGCAAGGCGTACGCGGCAGTACTCAGTACTGGGACATTCAGCTGGTCCTACCGATATCGTTTAATGCAACCCGCATACCCTTCATAAGCCACGAGCAATATTTTCATATTCTCTCGCTCGCTACACTTAAACTATGGGTCTTAACAGAAAAAACGAACTTGACCTTATTGTGGAAAATTTAATGTACGAGGGCTATCCACAAAGTACATTACGTTTTGGAATTAAAAATAAATAAACTATTGGAAATTTTTTTATTATATACAGATGAAAGCCACACTTAAATATTACTTTTCTACATAGTTGCCATTTAAATTAAGGCACTTATCGTAGCGATGGACGAGCTTGGAAATCCCTTCGTCGTAAAATTCGGCCGCCTGCGCCTTCAACCACGTGGTTACCTCATCTTGAAGCTGTGCGTCGTCATCAAAACGCTGCATAGCCAACCACTTCTTCATTGCTGGGAATAAGTGGAAGTCGCTCGGTGCCAGGTCGGTACTGTACGGCGGATGAGGAAACAACTCCCACTTAAAAGATTCGAGAACTTCACGAGTGGCATTTGCCGTGTGGGCCCGGGCGTTGTCGTGAATCAGCAAGATCTTTGAGCCCAACTTTCCCCTGCGCTTGTTTCGTATTGCTCTTCTGAGGTTGTGCAGAGTTTGGCAATACCTTTGAGAGTTTATTGTAGTGCCTCTTTCCAGGAAATCCACAAAAATCACACCTTTTCTGTCCCAAAAGACAGTCGCCATCACCTTCCTTGCCGACATTGTCTGCATGTATTTCTTGGGTTTTTGGGGGGTATTTGTGTGCCCCCACTGCATTGACCGCAATTTTGTCTCGCAGTTCACATGCTTAACCCGTGTTTCGTCACCAGTAACGATGCGATCGAGTAATGAGTCGCCATCTTTCCCGTAAGCGTCCTAAAACGTTAACGCTGCAGCCATTCGCTGATTTTTGTGAATCTCTGTCAAGATTTTTGGTATCCATCTTGCACAAAACTTGTGGTAACCAAGCTTTTCGGTAATGATTTCGTGCAACAAACTTCGTGAAATTTGTGGAAAACTCATAGAGAGTTCCGTTATTGTGTTTTGATGACGCACAGTTTCAAGAAGAGGTAACCACGTGGTTGAAGGCGCAGGCGGCCGAATTTTACGACGAAGGAATTTCCAAGCTCGTCCATCGCTACGATAAGTGCCTTAATTTAAATGGCAACTATGTAGAAAAGTAATATTTAAGTGTGGCTTTCATCTGTATATAATTAAAAAAAATTCCAATACCTTATTTATTTTTAATTCAAAAGTGACCTTCAAATGCACCTTCACTCCCATACATAGCCTCCAACGTCCAGGATTCCTAGTACGTTCATAGCGCTCCCTCCTATCCCCGTACAACAATTTGCGACTGCACAAATTATTTCCCATTTTTCGTCTTCATTGACTCCACTATTGCAGCTCTAGCTTAGCCGAGCACCTACAAACTGTAAAACTGATGTTTGTGTAAATTTTGCTAACAGTTTTGTGAATCTGAACAGCATAAAATAAACAATTACATCGTTCCATTCATCGTGCCTTCTGCTGCGAAATTACTGTGCTTGTAAGGATCAAGTTTGAATAGTATTGTAAACGTAATTACTTTTAGCGTAACATTTGCAAGAGGTTTTTTTTTCCTTTCATTACCCTTTTGGGTATATTTAAATGAATTATGTTACCGAAACAGCTGACTGTTCTGTCGGCGTAATAGCCCAGTCAGTCTTCTGGTTCAACGCGGACAGCCACGAATTTCTCACCTGTGCCAGCCTTTTCATCTCAGGGTAGCACATGCAATCTACATCCTCCATTATTTGCTGGATGTATTCCAGCCTTTGTTTTTCTCTACAGTTTTTACCCTCTACGCTCCCTCTAGTACCATGGAAGTTACTCCCTATTGTTTTAACAGATGTCCTACCGTCCTGTTCCTTCTTCTTGTCAGTGTTTTCCATAATTCCTTTCTTCGCCAGTTCTGCAGAGGACCTCAGCATTCCTTACTTTATCAGCCACCTATTTCTTAATATTCGTCTGTAGCATCACATCTCAAATGCTTCGATTCTCTTCTGTTCCGGTTTTCCCACAGTCCATGTTTGACTACCATAGAATTCTGTACTCCGAAGGTACATTCTCAGAAATTTGTTCCTCAAACTAAGGCCTATGTTTGATACTAGTAGACTTCTCTTGACCAGGAATGCCTTTTTTGTCGGTTCTTTGGTTGCTTTTGATATCCTCCATGCTCCGTCCACCATGAGTTATTTTGCCACCTAGATAACAGAATTCCGTAACTCCGCCTTCTTGTATCTCCAATTCTGATGTTAACTTTCTCGCTGTTCTCATTTTTGCTACTTCTTATTACATTCTTATTTTTCGATTTACTCTCGATCTATATTCTGTACTCATCAGACTGTTTATTCCATTCAGCAGTTCCTACAATTCTTCTTCACTTTCACTGAGGATAGCAAAGTTGTCAGTGAATCTTATCGTTGATATCCTTTCACTATGAATTTTAATTCCATTCTTGAACCTTTCTTTTATTTCTGTCATTGCTCCTTCAATGTATAGTTTGAACAGTAGAGGCGGAAGATTACATTCCTGTCTGCCACACTTTTTAATCCGAGCACTTCGTTATTTCCTAAACGTATTGTTCCCTCTTGGTTTTTGTACATATTGTATATTCACCGTCTTTTCCTATAGCTTACCCCTATTTTTCTCAGAATTTCGAAAAACTTGCATCATTTTACAATTTCGAACGCCTTTTACAGGTCAACAAATCCTGTGAACTTGTCTTGATTTTTCTTTAGTCCTTTTCCAAATGATCAACCGCAACGTCAGAATTACCTTTCTGATGCCTTTATCTTTCCTAAAGCCAAACTGATCGTCATCTAACACGTCCTCAATATTCTTTTCCATTCTTCTGTATATTATTGTCATCAGGAACTTGGATGCCCGAGCTGTTGAGCTGACTGTGCGAAAATTCTCGCGTTTGTCGGTCCTTGCAATCTTCTGAATTGTGAGGACGATGTTTTTCCGAAAGTCATATGGTATATCACCAGACTCATATAATCTACACACCAGCGTGAATATCGTTTTGTTGCCAATTCCCCCCAGAATTTTAGAAATTCTGATGGAATGATATCTGTCCCTACTGGCTTATCAATCTTAAGTCTTCCAACCAATACAGACTGAAATTTGTCGAATGACGGGAATAGTTTGTGGAGCCGGAAATTACTGTACAGCGGTAGGAGGGAGTGTTGCATCCAACATACTAGAAATACTGATTGGTGAGCGATGAGTGTAGGGGTGTAGGTGCCTTTGAAGATCACTTCTGTACGTTTTTGTTCAACAACTCAAAAAAAAAATTAACTACATAAAATTTCCTAGAAAAAGGTCCTGCTCATCTTTTTTCTGTAGGCTTAATAGTTAGCACGTAGCGAACGAGAGAATACGTAAATCTCGCAAGTAGTTTTTGAAAGCTCCATAAAACATTGCGGTTTGCATTAAACGACATCAGTAGTGGCAGCTTAATCACCCTCTATGTAGTGACTCTTCTTCGAGTGTCCGCCCTCGGAATTTAAAATACAAATCTCTCACGGGGGAAAGCCACGAAGTTCAGCCCACGGATGTACTTCAAACTATGTACATATTTAATAGTCCATTAGGACAACATAATACGCAAGTATTAAGGGTACTATTTAGGCGTATTCCAGAAAATCGCAAGAGAAGTTTTCCGCGTCTTTGATATACCGATGTTTTGCGAGCGCGAGAACGTTTCGAGGGTCATGTGGTTAGCGTTGAAGATTTGTAATCGGTGGATTGCTGGGTCGAGCCTCGCTCATTTTATTTTATTTTGTATTTTTCATCACTTCTCACATTATTTCGTACATTTGAAAGGTATTATGATGAAATAACATGTGTATATGCACTTCTCATATTATTTCGTACATTTGAAAGGTATTATGATGAAATAACATGTGTATATGCATGCAATTTTATTGAATTTCCGTTCTTATTTGTCTGTTTATTAATTTTTATTATTATAACAAATATTATACAACTTTTATTTCTTTAGGCAAGTTAAAAACATTATTAAGCGCCTTCAAACCTGTTCATATTTGACTGACAACAATCAAGAAATTGCTTCTCGTGAAGATGCTATTAAAATAACCTCAACCGTACATCGCCCAATTTTCGGCACCGATACTTATGAAAATGGTTTGCACCCAAACTGTAGGAAGAAACAGAAATTTTTCAAAATTTCAACGACCTTTATTTTTCCTTAGAAAATCTGAAGATTATTTGAGCATGCGGGAAAATTGTATTCATGCGATGTAGTAAATGGCGTTTTAATTTATGTTGCCCGTGTCTGCAAGAAAAATATCATCCTGCAACTTGTAAAGTCGAAAGCACATCCGACAATTAATCGTACATTACCTCATATTCTAGAATATTGTAACGCACTGTATTATTGTCTATAGTTATTTGGAACTTTATTTATCGATGTCTGACTTGGAGTTTACAAGCCTGTCCCACGTCCTTGAAACCTGTGTCTGTAGAACGAAGCGTCTAGTTGCCAAGCAGTACTCGGTACCTTATCCGATAGTAAGTGTAAGGGATTTCGAAAATTACTACATGCATGAAGTTTCAGGAAAACTTTATGCGTTTGGTCGTTTACTTCTTCATAATCATAAATACAATATTTGTTGTGATAAAAATTATCAAACAACCAAATAACACTGGAATTTCAATAAACATTCATGAAATTCACGTGTCTGTTCATCATATTACCTTCCAGGTATAAAATATGTGAATTAATATAACTGGTGTTGAAGAAAATTAAAAAACCCACCACCGCCAGCTCCTGCTGAGGGTCGAAACGCACTGGTCATCACTCAAGCGCAAAACGTCTCTTGCGACTTTCTCAATTCGCCTAAATAGTACGCCTTACTACGTGGAGATTATGTTGTTGTGGTCTTCACACGTGGAGATTATGTTGTCCCGAAAGTCTAGAAAGTTTGAAGTAAATCCGTGATCCGAACGTCGTGGCCGCTCCTTGTCAGTAATGCACAACGCCTACCATGTAGCGTCTGATGAATACAGAATATAGATTGAGGGTAAATCGAAGAAAGACGAACTTAATATCAAAATTGGCGAGCATGTTGTAGACGAAATGAAGGACTTCTGATACCTTGGACGCAAAAAACTCACATGACGGATGGAGCAAGCAGAGCGTAAAAGCAAATTTGCATAGACTATGAGGGTAGTCCAGCTATACCACACTTTGGTAATAATATAAAGACGTATCTTTTGAAAATGTGCACTTGGAGCTTAACACGCTATGGAAGTGAAGCATGGACGATGGGGAAACCGGAGAAAAGAGAATCGCAGCACTTACAAAGTGGTGCTATTGAAGAATGATCAATTTTCGGTGGAATGATGGGTAAGAAACTCAGGAGCTCTCCGTAGCATCGATCGGGGGAGGGGGGGGGGGGCAGGTGGAAAACACTGATAAGAAAAAGGGACAAGTAGATAGGACATGTGCTAAGACATGAAGGAAAGGAATAACTACCACTGTTCTTGATGAAGCTGTAGCGTGTAATAAAAATGGTTCAAATGGCTCTGAGCACTATGGGACTCAACTGCTGAGGTCATTAGTCCCCTAGAACTTAGAACTAGTTAAACCTAACTAACCTAAGGACATCACAAACATCCATGCCCGAGGCAGGATTCGAACCTGCGACCGTAGCGGTCTTGCGGTTCCAGACTGCAGCGCCTTTAACCGCACGGCCACTTCGGCCGGCCAATAGCGTGTAATAACTGAAGGGTAGACGTAGTTTGGTTTACATCTAACAAACGCAAGTGTTAATCCGAGGAGAATTTAAGAATTTGCGGCGAGCCGCATCAAAACGTAAAAAAATGAAAAAGAGGAAAAGACCTACATTACCCTTTAATGAATATAACATACCAACTAAAATTAAATTTCCGGGAATCAGGTTTTCAAATGTAGATTAAACATTTTTCTGCATATCAGTCCTTCTATACCACAGAAGAATTACTGGATAGAAATACGCAGTCGTTAATAAAGTAAAAAAAAAAAGACCTGTAGATGATCACCATGTAGCCATAGAAAAACACTGACGGAAAAAAAAACTCGCAACACCAAAAGATAATTAGTGTAGAGTAATGAAATTCAGAAATTAATTTCTCTAGGTAACATATTTAATAATTAACACTGCAAGATCATACGTTAATGTAAGCGCGATGCTACGGTCGCAGGTTCGAATCCTGCCTCGGGCATGGATGTGTGTGATGTCCTTAGGTTAGTTAGGTTTAAGTAGTTCTAAGTTCTAGGGGACTGATGACCATAGATGTTAAGTCCCATAGTGCTCAGAGCCATTTGAACCATTTTGTAAGCGCGAGATACGCCATTGCAAACGTGAATTTCTGATGCATTAACCGCCAGAATGTTGAATGCTAGCATGCAAACGGGCATTCATTGCGTTGTACAGGTGCCGCTTGTTAGTATGTGGGATGGAGTTTCATGCCTGTTGTTATTGATCGGACAATGCAGCGACAGTTGATGCAGGTTGTGGATGACGCTGGAGTTGTCGTCCAGTGATGTCCCATACGTGCTCGACTGGAGGCAGATCTGGTGATCGTGCATGCCAAGCAACATGTAGACACTCTGTGGAACATGTTGCGTTACAACAGCGGTATGTGGGCGAGCGTTATCGTATTGCAAAACACCCCCTGCAATGCTGTTCATGAATGGTGTCACAACAGGTCGAATCACCAGACTGACGTACAAATTTTCTGCCAGGGTGCGTGGGACAACCAACAGAGTGTTCCTGCTGTATTACGAAATCACATGTCAGACGGTAACTCCAGGTGTAGGTCAAGTGTCTAGCATGCAGACGGGTTGGGTGCAAGCCCTCGACTGCCCTCCTTCACAGGCACCGACGCAGAACAAGGTTTTATCAGAAAACACAACAGATCTGCACCCTGCCTTCACATGTGATCTTGCTCGACATCACTGAAGTCACAAATGGTGGTGGTTTGGGGTCAGTGGAATCCACACTACAGGCCGTCGGGCTGGGAGCTGTCCTTGAAGTAAGCGATTTGTAACAGGTCATTGTGTCACTGTGGTGCCAACTGCTGCTGAGATTGCTGGTGCACATACTGAACGATGCACTACAGCCATACGCCGAACACGATGGTCTTCCCTCTCGGCAGTGTCACGTGACCGTCCGGAGCCAGGTCTTCTAGAGACTGTGCATTTTCATGAACACTTCTGCCAGCGATAATGTACAGTGACTACATTCCCGCCAAGTCTTTCTGCAAAATCGCAGAAGACACATGCAGACCCTCCTGGCCCAATTACACGACGTGTTTCAAACTTAGTGAGGTGTGAATAATGGCGTCTTCGTTACCTTAAGGGGGGGGAACCACATTAGCAGGCTGTTTGACACAATGTTTTTTTTTTTTTGGGTGGGAAGAATTAATATTTAATCAAATTTTGACATCATTTAATTCATATTTCGAATAGTTTTTGTGAATTTTTTTGAATAATTTCAGCCAAAAATAACAAAGTTACGCTGTGATGTCTGCTGAAGGTTGTGAGTGTAGTTCTCCAATTGCGTGCAGTGTAGCCATTCCGATTTTCATCTGAAATCAAAAAAGGTTGCATTAATAACTTATTTTCTAAGAATATAAACCTCAATTCAGATGAAAAAATTGAAAATTAAAAAATTTGCAGGCGTTGGAACAATTTACTTCGATTGTCACGATTTTTTTCTCTAATTATGCAAAGAAAAATCATCATCTCACAAGCTGGTTCATATAATTCGTAATTTTATAAAGAATCGCACTATCAGTTTTCATAATGATAGGTTCTATGCTTTTTGAGTTAGACTGCACGCAAATGTGAATATAGTCATGTCGAGATAAACGCGTATGAAAAATAAATTCTCGGAAATTAAAAATTCAAGGAAAACTATAACGTAAAATGCTTACCGATTAATCTGCGGTTCCAGCAACGTATACTCATCCTTATTCTTCTTCTGCTTGTAGCAGTGCTTTCCGAGCTTTCCGACCTTCCATTGATTCCAGTGAACTACGTCGCTTCTGCCAGCTCACGCCCTGTTTATCCATTTCTTCGGCATAATTGAAGCTCTGCGTGCCTACTACAATTCCTGCGTCGTTCATGACCATCAGAAGGGATGAATTTCCTTCATTGAATAAGCCCACTGATAATTATGAAGCCAATTCAACGACTTTTAGTCCGGAGTGCAGGTGTTTAGAAGCTAATCGCCAAATAGTGGAATTAAAACTTTCATCTCCCTGATAGGTCTTCATATATTGGAAGAATTTCCTTCTGTACGTCGGGGTGCAGTGGAATGTTGCATTCCAAGGGCTGTTCGTTTCTGCCACTCGCACCAGCTGTCTTTTCCCTCTGGGCAATACTCGTGTCAAGGGCTTTCATCCCTGAGGCAGTGATCCGCACTATCTGCATTCGAGCCTGTACCCGATGTGCAGTCGGTTTTATGCTCATAAAATCTAAACGAACGCGAATTTCGCTTTGAAATTTTGACAGCGTATTCTTGGGTAGTTACGCCAACTATTTACGTAATAAAAATCGGATTTTTTGAAGCTCCTAATGTGGTTTCCCTCCTTAAAGGCATTCTTGAAAACATCAACTAAGCACGTCCAGTCTCAAAAGCAACTAACGCTAACGACCGTTAGAGCGTATATTTAAAGCAAAACTGTTTAGCGTCTTCATAATGGTTCCTACCAACTGTTGTTTACGTCATACAACTGCTTCTTTGCGTTGCGTTTATTTTTCGTCAGTGTATTGCCTTTCTCATTTAAATGCAATGAGTTCTATATTTGTTCACTTGATACATTGCACATCACCATGTTTATCGTGAATATGATCTATGGAACACATAACTAACTCTGAGCTGCACTTTCTGTAATCGATGAGCTGGTCATGCTGCAGACTGGGCATGTAAACTTAAAGCTGCAGTAGACTTTTGTAAGGAGTTCAATGAGTTCAATGAAGGTGGACGTGTAACGAAGTAAGGAAGGAATGAAGCCAGTTATAGGGAGTCCAGCATCTTAACGCGAACTATGAAGGACGGTGCAACTCTGCATTTCCACTTTAACTAACATTGCAAAGGTGAAACAAGCGATAAACAACAAAGCACAGACATAAAGCCAGGGAATAACCAGCTTACTAATTCGGGATCTTTGCACCCTTAATCTATCACTTAACAAGTTTCTTCGACATTTTTTTGAAAAAAATATTATACAATCAGACCCAATGACTCAAACAAACCCTTTTCATAAAATTTTGCACATTGTAAAGCTCTTACATTTCAGTATTCAGAATAAACATTTTGTAAGAATCTTGTATCCATTCTCGTGTGCGGTCTTTGGTGATTAGTTTGTATGCAGTGCCTTGATACAGGATGTACAAAAAAGTGTCGAATACTTTGAGAGGTGGTAGTATTGTACAGTACTGTCAACTCTGGGTGCGTATCATAGTGTTTTACCTCGTTCCAAACACGGATTCACTTACATGTTTGCCGGCCGCGGTGGTCTTGCGGTTAAGGCGCTCAGTCCGGAACCGCGCGACTGCTACGGTCGCAGGTTCGAATCCTGCCTCGGGCATGGATGTGTGTGATGTCCTTAGGTTAGTTAGGTTTAAATAGTTCTAAGTTCTAGGGGACTGATGAACGCAGTAGTTAAGTCCCATAGTGCTCAGAGCCATTTTTGAACTTACATGTGTAAGTAGGCTGTTTATGTTTTCTCTATGTAAGTAGGCTGTTTATGTTTTCTTTATGTAAGTTTGCTGTTTATGTTTTCTTATTGCAACATTACGTAGCGCTCTATATGAAAATCACTGGCTGTGCTGTGTGCAGTATGTGGCTAGTTTGCATTGTTGTCTGCCATTGTAGAGGGGCAGCTATATGTTAACAGCGCGTAGCGTTGCGCAGTTGGAGGTGAGCCGCCAGCAGTGGTGGATGTGGGGAGAGAGATGGCGGAGTTTTGAAAAATGTCATGAACTGCTGTATATATTATGAATCTTGAGGTAAATACATTGTTTGTTCTCTATTAGAATCTTTCATTTGCTAAGACTATCAGTAGTTAGTGCCTTCCGTAGTTTGTATCTTTTATTTAGCTGGCAGTAGTGGCACTCGCTGTATTGCAGTAGTTCCAGTAACGAAGATTTTTGTGAGGTAAGTGATTTGTGAAAGGTATAGGTTAAAGTTAGTCAGGGCCATTGTTTTGTAGGGATTATTGAAAGTCAGATTGCGTTGCGCTAAAATTATTGTGTGCCAGGTTAAGCACAGTCTTGTACAATTGTTCTAAGTGGACGTTTCATATGTATAAATTGTTCTAAAGGGGACGTTCCTAGAATAATTTTTCTAAGGGGACGTTTCATATGTCGACCCTTAGCCTAGGATACCTCACTGGAATCTTCTGATTTTTTCTTGTAGTTTGTGTATTTAGTGTAGCTTTTGTTTATTGCTAGCGCGTAATTGTAGAGAGAATCTCCTTTGTAGTTGCAGTCTTTCATTGTTGTAATGTAAAACAGTTGTGGCATGCATGTAGATTTGCAACAAGTATTTCGCAGCTGCGCTTGTAATTAACTACATATTATTTTCAGTGCTATGTTAATGTGTTCTCTTATTTTTGCTATTCAAATTGTGCTTTTCTGTGTTATCGTGTGAAATATTGTGACAATAATGGCGTGTGAAAAACGTAACACTCGGCTCCAAAGTAAACTAAGAAATGACAGTGAAGACGAAAGCAGTGTGTTGGCCCCACCATGTAATGAATTAACTAACATTCAAAGTAGTAATTTGGTAACTGTGCATAGGGAAATGGAGCGGGCGTCAAACAATGGTGTAGCCAGTCAAACAGGTAGTGAACAGGGAAGCATTATCGATCGATCGGTCGGCAACAGCTCGCCTCAGGAATCCGAAATGATAGGACACAATTTTGCAAATACTGTAGATTCAGGTTTTGCGTCCTCACCGTTTTCTCAAATGAGTCAAGACACATTTTCTGCTTGTCAAAATGTGAATGTTGCCGGTGAAAATGCACTGCCAAAAAGCATAGAGAAACAGATTCCAGACACTAATACATTATTATTGCAATTAATGCAAAAAATGGAACAAAATCAGAGACAAATGGGACAAAATCTTCAAAAGTTAGACACCATGGAACAGAATCTTCTAAAGTTAGACACAATGGAACAACACCAGAGACAAACACAGCAACAGTTACACATAATGGAACAAAATCAGAGACAAACACAGCAAAAGCTGCAACAGTTGGACACAATGGAACAAAATCTTCGGAAGTTAGACACCACACTTGAACAAACACGTGAAGATCTAACTACTGAGTTACATAACATTGAATCGAAATGTCAAAAAGTCTGTAATGACGTAAAAACACAAATTTGTGAGCATTTTCAGCCTATTTTTTCGCGGCATGAAAATGCATTACAGAATCACGAAGCAGCCATAAAAGAACTGCAAACTATTGTTCATGAAAATCATGAGACCTTGCAAGCTAAAATGGACTCAGTTGCATCTACCGATTCGGTTATGCAACTTGCAAAAACTCAGGAAAACTTAAAGGACACAGTAGATACTCTGAAAATTGGTTCAGAAAGACACATGGAGGAAATTAGTTCATTATCAGAGAAAGTAGCCGAACTTTCGGATCAGGTCACTAACTTATCTACGAAGGTAGATGATAATCTGAATGACACAAAACCGGTAGTCTTTAATGACACAGAAGAGTGCGAACAAATTAGGAAACTGAAACAATATCTGAATCAAATTAATACGCAACACCAAAGAGAAATCCGAGAAGTACAAGAACAGCTGACACAGGTAATACAAGAATTACGTATTTCAGAGGACACTCGCGCCCCAATACGGGAAGAGGGACATAGAAATACGGAACAGCCACAAAATAATAACACAGGGCATTTCGGTAATTATGAAAGAAATTGGCAAGGTACACCGAAGTTTGAGATGGAACCGCCGACACGACGTAACAATGACCGATATGCTACTCGCCGACATGATGATTTTGACTATAAGCTGTTCATTACTACACGTAAATTCAAAACGTTTAAGAATTCTGCCAACGACATTCATCCACAAGCGTGGCTCCATCAATTCTCTCATTGTTTCCCTCCCAACTGGTCATTGGAGCACAGGTTAGAATTTATGTGTGGCTACTTAGAGAATGAACCAGCTGTAAGAATGCGATCGGTCATTCACGATTGCCACAGTGAAGGAGAATTTTACCATGCCTTCCTCTCAGCATATTGGTCTCAAGCCACACAGGACCGAGTAAAACATAGCATCATGATGATGAAACACTTCGAACAATCTGAATTTTCCAGTCTTGTGAAATATTTTGAAGACATGTTGCACAAGAATCAATACCTGTCAAACCCATACAGCCCCTCAGAACTCATCCGCATTTGCTTAATCAAACTACCTGAACATTTACGACATATTATTTTAGCAGGACGTTGCAAAGACGACATTGAAGCTTTTCAGGGGCTCTTACAAGAACTGGAAATTGACACTGACAACCGCGGAACGCGAAAACAGGAGCAAAACAATCACTACAGGTCACATCCGTCACAATTCTGTGACGACAGAAACAATAAATGGCCACGGCAAACCTATTCTTACAACGTAAATCGTGACCAAAACAGACACCACCCATATGACAACCACTGGCAGAGTAATAGTTACAGGGAAAGATCACCTTTCCGCGGTAATGACTATCACAGAGACAATCAGAGAAACAGACAATATGGGAACCAATATAACTATTATCACGGGAGACAGAATAACTTCAGACGCAACAGTTCAGCACGCAGTTACGACTCAGAGAGAAATTCTCCAGCACGTGACAGACAAGAAAGAAACTATGTAAACTACCGACAAAACGACAGACGTGAATTTCATCAGAACTGGCGGGTTTCTAACAGAGCTGGGCCCTCTGGGCAACGTGAATTTGTGGAAGTTAGGCCTCCTAATCCCAGTAACGGTGCGCGCCAACAAAGAAACAGACAATGACTCACACCGCAGGCAGCCGCGTGCGCCCGCTGGCTCAGGGAAAAATAACATTGACGCTAACCTTGAGCAAAGTTCCAGTATTCTTTACGGACGACTACCGCATGATAATTGCATTCAAGTTGAAATTCTGCGTACTGAGAAGCGTAAAGGTTTACACCACATTTCTCATGTAAAACCATTTATTGACAGATAATCTGCTTTTAACTTAGTCTTTGCAATTTTCACTTCACACTACTTGTACAATTTGTCACACTGAGAAACTGTTAACATGCAACTATGTTTTAAAGCTAACTAACCATCCAGTCAAGAACATAGGTAACTTAGACAAGTAATTGCTAATGCATTGTTATTGCGAACAGACGACACAGTGTTGTTATTTATACATTCCTCCTTGTTAGTTGCACGATTACGTAACGAATATACGGATTACATACTTAGAACATATACCTACACTGCTAATGAAATTTTCATGCAACATTTTGGTTTGCTTGAGAGTGGATTCTGGATTTGAGGTGCTTTCTGTGAAATGCCAGATGACACAGTGGTTAGTTTATGTGACAGCTACACGATTTTATCACGACGCTGCTAATGCATGACAATTTACAATGTTGCTTTTGCGGTGTATCTGTTTTATATCTGCACAGTTTTTTTGAATTCTTCTATAAAGTGAGACATGTTTTAGTGGTGACTTTTGTGCTATTGCTACAAGGAGACAGCCTTTTCCGTAGGACAACAATACGTTACAGCACAGTACTTTCCTCATCACGGCAATAAGCGTAATAACTAAGTTATCTATACGCAAAGCATTTCACTTTTGTGTATAATGAGGTAAGTACATTGACTTCTGCAGAACGTAGCTTTCGGAGGACGATAACTACGACACTTCCCAGAGATTATCTTACAGCAAGACGCATATTCAGCGCTACAGGACACGTATTTGAGTGATCAATTTTGTACTTAAAACATTTATTTTTAAAGATTTTTGAATTACAAAGAAAGTTTTTCGTGATACATTTCATTCCATTGCTGTAATCTGTAACACCTGAGGGTATAATTACAATAAACCTCAGGGGGGTACACGCCTACTTTGTGTACCATGTGTTTGGCAAGCACAAGGAGCCCTAGCTAATATGGTATTTGCTTATACAATTTAACACATCGGTACCATATTTCTCTAACACATAAATTACACAGCTATCTGATCATTTAACAGAGAAACAAACTTCTTTCTTACGTCAGTGACACATGTTTACGCAATTACACAGTTGGATAACTTCACACTTACGAAATTGTATTTTGTCTGTACTGTGTGAACTGTTCATATTTTTTTGGTACCATTGTGATACTATGAGAGCTTTGAATGATGTATTTGGTAAGGGAGCATGATTTTAAAGTACGTTTGAGGTAGATGACACTATTGACATGAGCAGAGAATTTTCTTTAGGTTTTGAAATTATTGCAGAAAGCTACGACGATTTTGAGATTTGACTGAGGTGTTATGATGTTATTTTTACGACGACGATGTGTATTATGCTGTTGAGGTATGTTTATGTCAATAAGATGATGCTACCATATATGAGGAATGTGATTACGTGTTTATATGTATATGAATAATGAATAGAAGTTAAGGACTCTTGACTTGTGAAAAAGGATGTTGGAAACCGAGAATCGTACTTTAAGAGTTATGAAATGTGTGTGTAAATGCGTGAATGTATCACAATGCCGGCGAAAATTTTTTGGACACTGTTATATTCATAGGAGTTTGTTTCTACACATTTGCAACGTAAATTCTCGACCTGTGAAATGTTTATATGAGACTGTCTCTGTAGCGGAAAAATGTCGTAAATATTTCCATAAGAAAGTTAAGTGACCACCTGCACGTGCGTCGTCGGCACACAGCTGTGTCAGACACCTGGAGAACAAGCCATTAGGGTGTGCCTTTGACATTCCTTTGTAGAGGGCATCGCTAATGCGACACGCTCGTTACTTGAAAACATATGATTTTTGTAATGCGTTGTGGGCACACAGCTGTGTCAAACACCTGGAGAACAAGCCATTAGGGTGTGCCTTTCATCGCTAATGCGACACCCTCGTTACTTAAAAACATATGATTACTCGCACTTTGTGCTAATTACTGAAATGCTTATGAATTGATGGGAAATATTCGTTCATCTGCACACCTGATTATGACAAGTGTCTTTCTCCGAGAGTTGAGTGCTACTGACTTACGAAATGCCACATGACTATTGAATGATATTTTTATGCTTTGCTTTTCATAGTTGCTTATTTCATTTGATATCTGGTTTCCAGCTGTGTTGCAGCATTGCTTTTATAAAATGAAATGCATTTGCTAATGTGAACTCTTTCTGTCAACAGATCTATTAAATGATAATTTTGTAATCCACATTCTTTAAAAAAGGAGCACTTGGAATTGAAAGAACAATAAGAAGGAACTAGTAACAGTAACACATAATTTTCTTTTCCAGTACATGGTAATATTTTTTTACAATCAGTTGTTATGGTGCACCACTTTAATTACATAGACATTAAGATGTGAATAGACATTTCCCTTGTCTGCATTGTTGTTTTTACTGTAATATTTTTTCTGCTTGAGCTATGTCATGTTTAGGTATAAGTTGCTGCTGTTTGCCAGGCATAGTGTTACTGAATTGGACTTTGTATTACTCTTCTAAGCTAGTTTTTCTTGTTTCCTGCACAGTGCCTTATATTAGTTGTAATATTGCACTTGCTTTGCTAATTTATGCTGCTAGCTTTGCCAATTTGCATTTTTTGTCATTTCTGTTTGTGTTGATTTGTTGTGATGCTGCATTGCCTCGTCCCTTGATATATATATCTGAGCTCAGTAGATTTAAGTTAGCTTAAGAGGGGGTAGACCATATAAGACACTGACTATGGAGAATAGGTAAAGAATGCATTGCGAAGTTATATGAAAATGATTTGGGCCCAAATGAGTATTGTACAATCAGAAATAATTATTTTGAAAGAAATATGAATAGAATACAGGAAGGAGGTATAAATAGGACTTTTGGGAATAATGATGAACGAAGGGAGATCTCCATGCAAAATACTGCAGTAAAACAAACCCTGTCGTTTCCTTTTGTGTTATCCCACTATATGTTTGTGTACCCTTGTGTATTTGTGGTTTTCCTGTCTTTATGTGTTGATGTGTTTATGTGCTGATGAGAGCTATGTTGTAGAATTTTTCTAATACTCTGTTATTTTCTTTGTAAAGATGCTTAGACATTATTTATTCTGTGTTGTTTTAATGCTCATGTGTGAAGTTGAATTTTTAAAAGTGATTCTGATCTTTTATTTTTGTACTCATGTCATAATTTCTGTAACACTGATGTATATGTTTATTTCTATTCTTTTGTAAAGCCTGTACTACAAATGTTATCTGTATTGTTATGTTTTTAATTATGTATTTTGTATCTTTGTAATTGTATTCTTATGTTATATAATTGCAATTGACGCCAGTTAATCAAATTAAGTAACTTGTAAGCATTCATTTCACTGCACACATTTCTGTTGGTCACAGTATATGGACGATATGTGAGAAGTAGGGACTGTTAGTGTTTGCGCGTGTGTTACTAATTCAGCAAGGGACTGGATAACAGCATTGCTGGTTCTAAGGACAATTCCCAAAAACTTTGTGCGTGCACAAGTGGTGGTTTATGGACTTGCTATCTTCTCTGCAAGACTCTTCGATGGTAATTGTGCACCTGCACAGTCGCAGCAGATGGCTGCTGGCCATCTCTACCAGGACTACAGTGGGTCTACACCTTTGCTGACTCACCAGTACCACAATTTCTACAAGGACTACAGTGGGTCTGCACCTCTGGTGGCCCACCAATACTCTCTACCAGGACTGCAGTGGGTCTGCTCTGTGATGACCTACCTACCAATCTTTTTCAACACGTCGACTGACTCTGCTGTGGGTTTGCTCCATTGTGGCGCATTACCTGTCAGCATGTCAAGAGTCAGCACTGTCTTTCTGTTGGAAGGACAACACTACTTCTTCAAGACTGCATGGACATCCACTACTTCCGTGTGCATTGTCTTTTATTGCTCAGACTTTGATAAAACAAACGGCAGTTTTACTGTGGTGAATGATCAGGACTGTCTTTATTGACTGTGAGAAAATTTTAGCTGTTGACCAACATTGTATTAAGAAGTGTGTGCATTTGATATCTTTCTTACTGTAATTATGAAAAAATTTTTCAAATCTGTATTGGCCACTGGCCAAAAATATTTGTAAAATTTTTTGTGGGGAGCATGGGGGCTATGTAAGTAGGCTGTTTATGTTTTCTCTATGTAAGTAGGCTGTTTATGTTTTCTTTATGTAAGTTTGCTGTTTATGTTTTCTTATTGCAACATTACGTAGCGCTCTATATGAAAATCACTGGCTGTGCTGTGTGCAGTATGTGGCTAGTTTGCATTGTTGTCTGCCATTGTAGAGGGGCAGCTATATGTTAACAGCGCGTAGCGTTGCGCAGTTGGAGGTGAGCCGCCAGCAGTGGTGGATGTGGGGAGAGAGATGGCAGAGTTTTGAAAAATGTCATGAACTGCTGTATATATTATGAATCTTGAGGTAAATACATTGTTTGTTCTCTATTAGAATCTTTCATTTGCTAAGACTATCAGTAGTTAGTGCCTTCCGTAGTTTGTATCTTTTATTTAGCTGGCAGTAGTGGCACTCGCTGTATTGCAGTAGTTCCAGTAACGAAGATTTTTGTGAGGTAAGTGATTTGTGAAAGGTATAGGTTAAAGTTAGTCAGGGCCATTGTTTTGTAGGGATTATTGAAAGTCAGATTGCGTTGCGCTAAAATTATTGTGTGCCAGGTTAAGCACAGTCTTGTACAATTGTTCTAAGTGGACGTTTCATATGTATAAATTGTTCTAAAGGGGACGTTCCAAGAATAATTTTTCTAAGGGGACGTTTCACATGTTTACTGTTATTGCGCTGTTTGTACGTACCAATGGTGTACTATATTTACATTTTCTCTCTTCCTTTACTAACTGGCAATGGAAGCATACTACTCGACAAACGAAATGGTGAATATGATATTCTGCTATGGTTTAGCAAATGGGAGTAACCTGCGAGCCCTTGCCCTCTACGCTGAAAAATATCCACAGCGCAAAGTGCCATAAGATAAGTTGTTCGGCAGACATTTCCAGCGTCTGGGGGAAACATGTATTATTGCACATCGGAAGTCTGGTAATGGAAGGCTCCGCGCGGAGGAGCGTGTGTTATGTTTGCTGGAAGAAACTCCTTTGAACAGTATGCGACGATTAGCAGCAGCAGAAGGCGTGCATCACTCTCTTATCTGGGAGGGGGGTTGCTTCATTAACAATTGCTGTACCCATATCATGTACAGCATGTTCAGGCCACAGGATCACCATGGCAGGTGGCGGTTCTGTCAATGGCTGTTGCAGAAGTGTGCCGCTGTGTTCACATCCAAGATTTTATTTACCGATGAGGCAGGGTTCACAAGAGATGGTGTTGTGAATTTCCACAACCAGAGTGTGCGGACAGATGTAAATCCCGAAGCAATTCAGGAAAGGGACATCAACAACGATTCTCAGTTAAAGTATGAGCGGGCGTACTTGGCGATAGTTTAATAGGCCCGCAGAGGTTAATTGAGGCGCATTATTTGGAGTTTCTCGTTAATGTATTGGCTACCATGCCGGAGGCTGTGCCATTGCAGCAACGAATACAAATGTGGTTTATGTATGATGGCCCACCAGCACACTTTCGTCACAATGAGCACAAACATCTGACACAGATATTTCAGGACAGCTGGACTGGTCGGAGGGGGGAGCCACACCTCGGCCTGCTCGTTCCCCACACCTCAGTGCCCTAGACTTTTGGTTATGGGGACACTTGACAGAACTGGTCTGCGCCACGCCAATCAATGATGTGCGGACACTACAGCGTCGCGTGTTCAATGCGTTCCAACAGGTACGACTACAACAGGATATACTTCAAAAGTTGCGTTATTCCATAGGCCGGATGGCAGAGGAGTGCATTGTCATGAATGGACGTCACATTGAACACCTCCTGTAAACACGTATTTATCGCAGAAATTATGCATTTCCGGAAAAACGTTCATTGGACTTATTTTTCTTGTTTCCTCTCAAAGTATCGATACTTTTTTTGAACACAATGTATAAGTAGTGATCATGAAGTTTCCGTCTGAGGACTTTGCTGCAGCGTACATGCAACGCAGCGTGATTCCGATGCGATTTATAGGCAAGGGATAAGTGTGGCTGACGTGTCTCTTCGACGTGCTTGAGATAAATGCGGAAACGTGAAATATGGCGACATTTTTACCAAATGCGTCCAAACAAGAATAACGTACTGTTGTAATTTCCTGCTGCCGATAGACATCCATCGGAGCGTGAAGCATGTGCATGGAGCAGCATGTCTGTCGAAAACAACTTTTGTGGAATGGTTCGCCGAGTTCCGTGCTGGTCGCGATTCGACACAAGACGCAGGCCGATCTGGGAGGGTAGCCTCATCCATTATTCTAGTAGGATACAATCGAGCACCCGTCCTATCGTCCTGATGACTCCCCATACGATTATCACGCCTTCGCACCTTTAACGAAGGGTTTGAAGGGTCAACGATTCCTGTCGGGCGGGGCTGTGCACCAGGCACCTACGGAATTCTTCACGCAGCAGAACGGTGTTTTATCAAACGGGTATGTCCAACCTAGTGCGCTGGTTGATTTCCTCAGTGTTCACGGCGCTTTTGCCTGAATGGTAGACCGATTTGGACCGTACGGGCTTCGAGCGGAAACTTGTTGATCGTCCCTTATAAGTTTCGTAGTGCACCATAAAGACAAATCGTTCGACACCAAGAGCAGATAATATTCTTTCTTGAACTACGGGTATGTTGCAGCAGCGTTATTCACTTGGTAGTAGGGAAGGCGAATGGTCGACATCGATTTATTGGGAGAACTTTAGAAAACTGTCGTTCATCTGTAAGGGAAACCCTTTAGTGCGACCCATTGTCGAGTACTGCTCAACTGTTTGGGATCCGCACCAGGTCGGATTAAAGGAAGACATCGAAGCAATTCAGAGACGGGTTGCTAGGTTTGTTACCAGTAGGTTCGAACGACATGCAGATATTACGGAGATGTTTGGAGAACTCAAATGGGAACCACTGGAGTGATGGGGATGCTCTTTTCGAGGAGCACTACTGAGAATGTTTAGAGGACCAGCAGTTGAGGCTGACTGCAGAGTGATTCTACTGCCGGCAACGCACATTTAGCGTAAAGAACACAAAGCCTCGTATGCAGGCATATAGATATTAGTTTTTCCCTCGCTCTATTTGCAAGTGGAACAGAAGAGGAAATGGCTAGTGGTCGTACAGGGTACCCTCCGCCACGCACCACACGGTGGCTTGTGGAATGTGTATGTAGAAGGAGATACTGAACCACAAAGCCAGAAAGTCGAATTGACTGTGACTTTCTCAAAAATGCGTTGCGAAAGTTTTAAAGTTGATTAAGCTTATCTACTGTGGATATTTTAGAACCCGCGACTGTTAATTGAATGTAAATACGTAGAACAGCAGTCACTTTTTTGATTAGTTATTTATTACTCCATGAAACGGTTTTCGAACCTTTTCAGGTTCATCTTCAGATGGTTTTCTGGAAGTTACATCACTATTTCTGGCATAATGCTGAGTGCTGGCTCTGTGACAAGAAGGTTGAACAAGCTTTAATGTATCGCCGTGAATATTGTTTATCTGTCGATATGGACGCAAAATTTTAGTTTTTGTACTTACTGCGACACTATGGGCAGCTTTTTTCTGTTTGTGTCAATCTGTCTGCTTCCATTTTGATGGCCAGTTGGTACATCACGTCACACACTTTGTAAAAGTCGATTGCGAGTCGTAAATCTGAATCCTATAAAAATAATGTTTAAAAATAACTAACTTATAAAAATAACATACAACCATTTTATAGTAGTAATAAATATTTACAAGCCTTTATATCGGAATGCATTCAAGATAGAGCACACCTATAAATAATGTTTTCTATAATCTCACAGATCATTGGACACACTTATAACACGGCAAACTGTATTTACGTACCTTTCATCATCTGAACTACCACTAACTACATACTCGTCCTCATATTCCATTATTGGCTCAAATGGCTCTGAGCACTATGGGACTTAACATCTGAGGTCATCCGTCCCCTAGAACTTACAAGGGAACCTCCCCATCGCACCCCCCTCAGATTTAGTTATTAGTTAGCACAGTGGATAGGCCTTGAAAAACTGAACACAGATCAATCGAGAAAACAGGAAGAAGTTGTGTGGAACTATCAAACAAATAAGAAAAATATACAAACTGAGTAGTCCATCCGCAAAATAAGCAACATCAAGAGACTATGAGCTAAAGAGCGCCGTGGTCTCGTCGTTAGCGTGAGCAGCTGCGAAACGAGAGGTCCTTGGTTCAAGTCTTCCCTCGAGCGAAAAGTTTAATTTCTTATTTTCAGACAATTATCAAAGTTCAGGCACTCACACATAATCATCTTCGCTCTCCAAAATTCCAGGACATGTTCAGATTTGCTTGGGCATATGCAGGATTTGACGGTCTACACACGGAAAAATTTGAAAACGTTAAAAACATATGTTTTGACAGAGCACAGGGAAAACTGTACGACTGGGAAACTGTTGCATTCATTTGTTGCAGTTTATGTGACAAACTCTTATGTTTTCATCACTTTTTTGGGAGTGATTATCACATCCACAAGAAAACCTAAATCGGGCAAGGTAGAAAAATCTTTTTACCCATTCGCCAAGTGTACAAGTTAGGTGGGTCGACAACATATTCCTGTCATGTGACGCACATGCCGTCACCAGTGTCGTATAGAATATATCAGACGTGTTTTCCTGTGGAGGAATCGGTTGACCTATGACCTTGCGATCAAATGTTTTCGGTTCCCATTGGAGAGGCACGTCCTTTCGTCTACTAATCGCACGGTTTTGCGGTGCGGTCGCAAAACACAGACACTAAACTTATTACAGTGAACAGAGACGTCAATGAACGAACGGACAGATCATAACTTTGCGAAAATAAAGAAAGTAAAATTTTTGCTCTCTGTGAAGACTTGAACCAAGGACCTCTCGTTTCTCAACTGCTCACGCTAACCACGAAACCACGGCGCTCATGAGCTCGTACTATTCTTGATGTTGCTTATCATGCACATGAACTACTCAGTTTGTATACTTTGCTTATTTTTTCATAGTTCCACACAACTTCTTCCTGTTTTCTCGATTGATCTGTGCTCAGTTTTTCAAGGCCTATCTACTGTGCCAACTTATAACTAAATCTGAGGGGGGTGCGATGGGGAGGTTCCCTTGTTAGAACTACTTAAACCTAACTAACCCAAGGACATCACACACATCCATGTCCGAGGCAGGATTCGAACCTGCGACCGTAGCGGTCGCGCGGTCCCAGATTGTGGCGCCTAGAACCGCTCGGCCACTTCGGCCGGCATTTCATTATTAACGCAACTTTTAAACAGTGGGCAGTCCATAGTTAACTATTTCATCTACTTTGTTTTTTGAATAACTTTCTACACATGGCACATCGTTTGGACACGTAGGCACTTCTCCAGTAGCACTTTGGACAATTTCAGCCTTAGTTTCATACATAGCAGACTCGTCATATATATTGATAACCTTCATTACACTGTTTCCTTTACTATCAGTTTCAGATAATAGTGCGAAATCCCTACCACACCTTTCTGCATCAGAACCACAAAACACATTTTCATTAACAATGATTTCACCTGCACTGTTTATAATGTTATGTTTACTAATGTTCTCCTCTACATCACTTTGACCTCTTATTAATTATGCACACGTCTTTTGCGTGGCATATTCTACCTTCCTTTCCTCATAACCTCCCCCACATCTACATCATTTACCTCATATACATCTTTAACAGCACAAATTTGCATTTCGATTTGTTCACTTCCTATTATTCGATTTGTTTACTTTCTGTTACCATTATGCAAATAGCCATGTTCTCTTATAACTGTTAGCACTTTCTTTAACATGAATATATGCAGGTGCCAGAGTTCATTGCGCTCTCGTGTGACAAAGTATAAGCTGTGATTGCCTATTGATGTTACTTATTTTCAGTTTCTTGAACAAGAATGTTACTCATTCTTACGCTTTATTAGGCTGGCGACCGTTGTTATTATCATTTGAACAGTGTAGATAGGTAAAATATTGTTTGTTACTGTTTAAATATTTACGTAATTCTGACTTTCACTACCGACAAGCCACCTCCCTTAGGTACAACACGGTCAACATAACAAAATTCGCTCAGAGGGTAACACTGCTCTGCTTCTTTATACTATAATTGATTGAATAAAAATAATTTCATTATACGAACTGCCACCAGCTTTGAGGTTATAGTATAACAGTAGCGGGTGAAAGTGTTATAAAAATGGTTCAAATGGCTCTGAGCACTATAGGACTTAACATCTGTGGCCATCAGTCCCCTAGAACTTAGAACTACTTAAACCTAACTAACCTAAGGACATAACACACATCCATGCCCGAGGCAGGATTCGAACCTGCGGCCGTCGCGCCGCGCGATTGCAGACTGTAGCTCCTAGAAACGCTCGGCCACTCGGCCGGCCTATAGTATATAAACAGTAGCGGGTGAAAGTGTTATACGTGGCTTTCCGTGACAGGACTATTTGTTATGTTGGGGCATAGTACAGAATAAACCAAATTTGGTATTTGATTGCACTAGCTACGTAAATCCAGTTGCAGTGTTATACGCTGTTCAAGATTTATCACGTTTACGAGAAAAACAGTCAAAAAATAAACCCCCATAGACTTTATCTGGCTTCTGCTACGAAGTACACTCATTCCACTTAACGCATGTCCCGTTTACAGCTTCAGGGGCAATGTTGTCGGACCTTAAGGTAGGAGTTACACTCTAAATACAGCGAGCGCCGGCCAATAATACGGCTTTTTATGAAGCTTGTATGTGTTCGGCAGAGAGGCACAGTAAAGCGTCGGCCGGAATGAGGTGCGGACCATATGTAGAGAACAGAGGCGGTCGTTATTTGCGGGGCTCCTCCATCAACGCCGCAGCGCTCCCAGCGGGGACCGCGGGCGGTTCCTTTGGTGGACAGAGCGGAAAGCCGAGGAGGCGGCCCGGCTGCAAAGTAGGCAGTGAATTCGCCAGTCGACTTCGCGGCCGGCGGCCGACCCAGATACAAAGGCCTGGAAAAGCCACTGGGCCTATCCATTACCTCGCCCAAATGGCGCGCCCGGCAAGAAGCCAGTGCAGCGGCGTTCTTCAAAGGGGACCGGTCCGTGCGGACTTCTTCAAATACAGCGCCCAGGCCGGGGGCGGTCGCGCACTTTCCGCCGACAGCTGCTACCGTTTCCTGCCGCCGCCTACCAACACTCCGGTTATGTTCTTCGAGCACGTATCGCTCGGGCCCTAGACTGCTGCACGATAAATGTGTACAACTTTCCTCCTCTTCAGAAATGGAAAAGAAAACGGAGCCAGCTAAGCAAATAAAATGTCTCGTGAATATTCATAGCAAATAAAGTGGACCATCTCAAGCTCGGTTTCTACTGCGGGTCGATTAGACAGACTCGTTTCCAGTTTACAGACTCTTCTCTCAAGAGGTTTAGATTTGTTTCACCTTGACCAAGCTTTACACTGCAGAAAGGCCGAGCTTAATAATGTTATAGGAAACCATTAGGTACCTAATGATTTTATTAAATGTTATTGAAATGATACCGAAAATAAATCAGCTTATTATCCGAGAAAGAAAAAAATGACAAAGCGTGGAATAGACGGAAGAGAAATGCATATCCATAGGACCATACATGACGCCCATACTGCCAACAGGAAAATTAGAGAGTCGTAAGGACAGAAGGGAAGCATCTGTATGAATTTTAAAAGCGCATCTGGGAAGCAGTACTACGCAAAGAAGCGAAGTATGAAAGGAGGGAGGAATATTTAGAAGGGCTACTACTCAAGGGAAACTAAGTTCTACATCTACATCTACATCCATACTCCTTTGCAAAGGCAAAGGTCCCGAGTTCGAGTCTCGGTCCGGCACACAGTTTTAATCTGCCAGGATATTTCAAAATTTAGTGGATTTCTTTTAGTACTCATGTGAATAACTACACCTCTCTTTATTCAGGGTCAATTGCCACTTTTCACACCATACAGATATCTTATCTGTATCATTTTGCAATTCGTTTTGGTCATCTGACGACTTCGCAAGACGGTGAATGGGAGCATCATCTGCAAACAGTCTAAGACGGCTACTGAGATTGTTTCCTACGTCGTTAATATAGATAATAAATTCGTACAAAACAGTTGATCAAGTATCGACCAATTATATTTAAAATGATTGAAACGAAAATTGGCGTTAGGAAGAGAAACCGCCGGCTTCTCATCGCTAATTACTTTGTCATATCCCATAAACAGGCCGACATCACTGTGACGTGGAACAAGCAAAGAAGGGAAAGAAAATAAGATGAGAACTGAAAAAGTAGTGACATATTATATGGAGATATGAATGACTTCAGCTCATTTATTATTCATAAAAACGACAGACTGGAGAGCAAAAGAAGAAGAAGAAGAAGAAGAAGAAGAAGAAAAAGAACTTGCAGTACTTTTCATAAAAAGAACTGGGTTTTTAAAGGTTGAATCTCACTGTATTTAAAAACAGAAAGTGTGCAATCATTATGTATTACAAGAAATGATTTGTGGTACAGAGCCGGGGATATTTAATGAGTAAACCATTCGTAAGGTCCCGAGTTCGAGTCTCGGTCCGGCACACAGTTTTAATCTGCCAGGATATTTCAAAATTTAGTGGATTTCTTTTAGTACTCATGTGAATAACTACACCTCTCTTTATTCAGGGTCAATTGCCACTTTTCACACCATACAGATATCTTGATGATGATGATGATGATGATGATGTTTGGTTTGTGGGGCGCTCAACTGCGTGGTTATCAGCGCCCGTACAATTACCCAATCTTTGCTCAGTCCAATTTCGCCACTTTCCTGGATGATGATGAAATGATGAGGACAACACAAACACCCAGTCATCTCGAGGCAGGTGAAAATCCATGACCCCGCCGGGAATCGAACCCGGGACCCCGTGCTCGGGAAGCGAGAACGCTACCGCGAGACCACGAGCGGCGGACACAGATATCTTATCTGTATCATTTTGCAATTCGTTTTGGTCATCTGACGACTTTGCAAGACGGTGAATGGGAGCATCATCTGCAAACAGTCTAAGACGGCTACTGAGATTGTTTCCTACGTCGTTAATATAGATAATAAATTCGTACAAAACAGTTGATCAAGTATCGACCAATTATGTTTAAAATGATTGAAACGAAAATTGGCGTTAGGAAGAGAAACCGCCGGCTTCTCATCGCTAATTACTAATTACTGTTCAGCGAGCGGAGGACAGACGCATCGAAACCTCTCGTCTCTTGTTACTGTGCTTGTGAACAACTTCCCACAATGAGACGTTAAGTCGTGTTGGAGCTCGGCAGTTGTTTGTCCTGTCTGCCTAGCACACTTGCGACTTCAACATCAAAATGCTATACAAGCGAATGCAGTGCTCGTTATACATTAATTAAACAAGTCAACAATAATCCCCGAAGCGTGGGCACCTGTTTTGCAACGGAAACACCGCCACAGTGAGATTACAAATCAGACATGTACATAACTGTATATTTCCTGTTTGAGGGTTGGCCAGTCAGGATAGGCTGTGGGACAACCAGGGTTTTAATTGCGAAGCAAGCGTGCACTGGACAAAGTCAATTTATTTTAATCAAAGTTCTACATGAGTTAATGAAGATGACTGCTAATCAGTTACTGTCGTATGAACGTCAGCTATCTGAATATTAACAGGAAATAGTGGCTCACTGGAAGATTGATTGTACCGTCAACGCATTGGAGGATACCTCAAATCTAACTGGAAGACTGCTTGCGAAGCGCTACAAGCTTTCTTAATCTACGCGGCTTGCAAATGCAAAGTAAACTAGTGCAAGACTCACGAATTAACACTCTAATTATTCAAGTAATCCAAATTTCAAAGCAAATCCTCCAAATTGTGCGCTGCTCAGATAATGGACAGTATTAATTACGATATGCGAAACCTGCTTAAAACTCAGTACATGTGCGCCACAACGCACAAGTCAGCCCGACTGAAAGCCTCAGAGATGGCGGCAGAGAAAGGCTGCCAACAGGGCAGACACAGATGGCTTCCTCACAGCAAGTCCCGAAGAATTCTTCCCTCTGAACCCAGCTCTCTACTTCTCGAAAAAATTGTGTATGGAAGGGAGGACCTCGCCCCTTCGCTTTCTTTTTGATAATTCAGTGGCTGGCAACCTGCTCAAATTTCCCATTCGTGGCTCACTGCATGCATTTTAACAGCTTTACGTCTGCCAGTACCTCGTCTCCTGCTGAGGACGGGGCGTGAGCCGTGCTTTGGTAGCTCAGTTGGTAGAGCACTTGCCCACGAAAGGCAAAGGTCCCGAGTTCGAGTCTCGGTCCGGCACACAGTTTTAACGTGCCAGGAAGTTTCATGTCAGTACACAATCCGCTGCAGAGTGAAAATCTCATTCTGGATGCAGAGGGTTGGTATCGGGTCCTAGCCAAGGTTCACCGACTTGTCGAACCCTTCGCGCCAAAACACAATGTTGAACAAGATTCGCATGACTGGATAACAAGATCTTGGAGTGAAGGCAACAAATTTTCCCGCAGTGGGCTAGCAGCGCCTTGTCGGCCTCTTCCGTGAACTGGCGCACAGTAAAGTGAATTCGTCATGCACAGTTATACTCTGGGCGCCTGTCGGCAGCTCCTTTCAAAGGAGAAAACGGCGTTCGCAGCCGAAACGGACGGCCAGGGGCTCAGTACAAACAGTTCTGCAAAAAGCAATGCCTGCGAAACCTAAGCTCCTTTCATCACAGCCTTTTTGACGGACCTCCTGTGGTCAAGCCACCTACTTGGCCAACTAGCTTTCCACCAAGACGAACTGAAATCTTTCTCCAGAGCAGGCCAGCATTCTGCTTTCCTGAAACAGTCAAACATGAGCAAATAAAATGATTAAGCATCGCATAGTGGTATATGACTGCAAGATGGCAGCATTTTGCGAATTGCTAAGAGATACAAGGAAACAAATAAATGGATCACATAACTGTCCGGAAAAGAAGACGTGGTGATTTTACCTACAATGAAAATATATTCGATTTGAGCAACGCATGTAGCCAGGAGGAGGAATATACCTGGATAAGAATAACGAAGCTACCACGGCAACAACCAATCAGAAAATGAGTTTGCTCACGCCTCCACAGTCGCCGTACCGTCTTGCTAGATTGTACCAGTTGTAGAGTCGGTTGAAGATGGTGCTTGCGGCCAGTAACATAACAATTGTGATTCGTTTTCGTGGTTTGCATTGCTCTGCAGTTCTAAGCGTCGTAATGCGTAATGTCCTAAACTAGTTGCAAACGTGTTCATAAAAGTGATAATCGTCTTCCCATTTAGCTACCAAATCCAGTATTGCACGGTAACTCTCTCTTTCTCTATGTGTGTGTGTGTGTGTGTGTGTGTGTGTGTGTGTGTGTGTGTGTTTGTGTGTGTGAGAATGTGTTTGTGTTTGTGTGTATGTGTGTGTGTGTGTGTGTGTGTGTGCGTGTGTGTGTGTGTTTGTGAGTGTGTGTGTGTGTATGTGTGTGTGTGTGTGTGTGTGTGTGTGAATATATATATATAGAGGAGTACACGGCTGTTATTATCGATTAATAACCACGATACTCTGCAGATGTGCGAATGTCTCGCTGAATTTTTTACGGAGGAATGTACGCTACACTGGATGGCGAATGTTCAATGTAGATGAAAATAATGCGCGACTAGGCTTCTGCGGACCTTCAATACCTTCAGTATACAGGGTGGTCCATTGATAGTGACCGGGCCAAATATCTCACAAAATGAGAGTCAAACGAAAAAACTACGAAGAACAAAACTCGTCTATCTTGAAGGGGGAAACCAGATGGCGCTATGGTTGGCCCGCTAGATGGCGCTGCCATATGTCAAACGGATATCAACTGATTTAAAAAAAAATAGGGACCCCCATTTTTATTACATAGTCGTGTAGTACGTAAAGAAATATGAATGTTTTAGTTGGACCACTTTTTTCGCTTTTCGACAGATTGCGCTGTAATAGTCACAAACGTATAAGTACGTGGCATCACGTAACATTCCGCCAGTGCGGACGATATTTGCTTCGTGATACATTACCCGTGTTAAAGTGGACCGTTTACCAATTGCCGAAAAGGTCGATATCGTGTTGATGTATGGCTATTGTGATCGAAATGCCCAACGGGCGTGTGCTATGTATGCTGCTCGGTATCCTGGACATCATCCAAGAGTCCGGACCGTTCGCCAGATAGTTACGTTATTTAAGGAAACAGGAAGTGTTCAGCCACATGTGAAACGTCAACCACGACCTGCAACAAATGATGATGCCCAAGCAGGTGTTGTAGCTGCTGTCGTGGCTAATCCGCACGTCAGTAGCAGACAAATTGCGCAAGAATCGGGAATCTCAAAAACGTCGGTGTTGAGAATGCTACACAACATCGATTGCACCCGTACCATATTTCTATGCGCCAGGAATTCCATGGCGACGACTTTGAACGTCGTGTACAGTTCCGCCACTGCACACAAGAGAAATAACGGGACGATCGCAAATTTTTTGCATGCGTTCTATTTAGGGACAAAGCGTCATTCACCAACAGCGGTATCGTTAACCGGTATAATATGCACTATTGGGCAACGGAAAATCCACGATGGCTGCGACAAGTGGAACATCAGCGACCTTGGCGGGTTAATGTATGATGTGGCATTATGGCAGGAAGGATAACTGTCCCCCATTTTATCGATGGAAATGTAAATGGTGCAATGTATGCTGATTTCCTACGTAATGTCCTACCGATGTTACTACAAGATGTTTCACTGCATGACAGAATGGCGATGTACTTTCAACATGATGGATGTCCGGCACATGGCTCGCGTGCGGTTGAAGCAGTACCGAGTAGCATATTTCATGACAGGTGGATTGGTCGTGGAAGCACCATACCGTGGCCCACACGTTCACCGGATCTGACGTCCCCGGATTACTTTCTGTGGGGAAAGTGGGGAAAGTTGAAGGATATTTGCTATGGTGATCCACCGACAACGCCTGACAACATGCGTCAGCGCATTGTCAATGCATGTGCGAACATTACGGAAGGCGAACTACTCGCTGTTGACAGTAATGTCGTTACACGTATTGCCAAAAGCATTGAGGTTGACGATCATCATTTTGAGCGATTATTGCATTAATGTGGTATTTACAGGCAATCATGCTGTAACAGCATGCGTTCTCAGAAATGATAAGTTCACAAAGGTACATGTATCACATTGGAACTACGGAAATATAATGCTCAAACGTACCTACGTTCTGTATTTTAATTTAAAAAACCTCCATGTTCGTCTAAAATTGTGAGCCATGTGTTTGTGACTTTTACAGCGCCATCTATCACAAAGCGAAAAAAGTGGTGCAACTAAAACATTCAAATTTCTTTACGTGCTACACGAATATGTAATAAAAAATGTGGTTTCCTAAACAAAAAAAAAACGCAGTTGATATCTGTTTGACCTATGGCAGCGCCATCTAGCGGGCCAACCACAGCGGCATCTGGTTTCCCCGTTCAAGCTAGACAAGTTTCGTTCTTTGTGGGTTTTTTTGTTTGGCGCTTATTTCGTGAGATATTTGGCCTAGTCACGATCAATGAACCACCCTGTATATAAACGATTTATCAGAGAGGATCAACAGCTTGTTTGCTGAAGGTGCTGTTTGCTACAGGAAAAAATCGTTGTTGGACGTTTTAGATAAATTCATAGAACTCGGAAAAATTTCCTCTTGGCGTGACATAAATGTGGTTAAATGCTCTTTGAGGTTCATAGCAGACAAAAAGAACTGAGCTGTATCTGATAGCAAGGTTAATGGTGAGCGTCTACATCACGCACATCGATCAAACACATCAGGGTAATACTAAAGAGTGACCCGACATGTAAAATCTGTAGTAGGGAAGGTGAATGTAAGACAAATTTATTGGAAGGGTACAAAACGCCGACTCGAGCTAACAATCCTTTCAGTCGTTTCTGTAATCTGGTCCGCCTGGACCGACCGAGAGATGAACTGCTCCCTATAAAAATTGTCACCTAACGGATCGCATGCTAAGAAAGGAATAGGCCCTCGAAAATGAGTTCTGGGTGTTTAAAGGAAATGGTTCAAATGGCTCTGAGCACTATGGGACTTAACATCTGAGGTCATCAGTCGCCTAGAACTTAGAAACTACTTAAACCTAACTAACCTAAGGACATCACACACATCCATGTCTGAGGCAGGATTCGAACCTGCGACCGTAGCGGTCGCGCGGTTCCAGACTGGAGCGCCTAGAACCGCTTGGCGCACCGGCCGACCTCTGGGTGTAGCTTGTTACAAATTCATTGAGGAAGGTTATCTATCATTGGGAAAGGTCATCTATATACTGAACCCATACATACGAGTGAGGTTCAGTAAGTAATGCAACACTTTTTTTCTAGAAAAAATTTCGGTTGAAAAAATTCGGTATTTGCCATGGGACACCGTAGAATATTCCCGCTTCCAGCCCTACAGTTTCATGAATTTCCGCTAGATGGCGGCTCTATACGTAGCCTTCAAAATGGCGTCAGTAATGGAGTTACGTTGCAAGCAGAGAGTGTCATTTAGTTTCGTTTGGCGGAAAACTAGAGCATCGCAGATATTCATAGGAGCTTGCAGAATGTACACGGAGATCTCGCAGTGAACAGAAGCACGGCGAGTCGTTGGGTGAGGCGTCTGTCGCCACTACAATAAGGTCGTGCAAACCTGTCCAATCTCCTGCGTGCCGCCCGGCCGCACACAGCTGTGACTCCAGAAACTCCACAAAAATGCAGACGAACTTCTCCATGGCAATGCAGTCCCTCATACAAGTGTGCACATTCGAGAGGAACTCACAAAACATCATTGAACTGTTCTTCCTCATCCACTCTAGCTCCCGGATCTCGCACCTTCCGACTTCACTCTGCTTGGCGTAATGAAGGCTGCACTCTGTGGGGAGCAGTACGTGAATGATGGTGAGGTTATTGATGCAGTAAGACGTTGGCTCCGACTTCGACCACTGGAATGGTACCATACAAGCCCTCCCAGTAACGTGGCGTAAAGCCGTCGCACTGAACGGAGATTAAGGAAAAATAGGATTTGGTAGTCAAAAGAGCAAAGAATAATATTGGAAACCTGAATAAAACCAACCTCCTTTCAGAAAAAAATGTGTTGTATTACTTCTTGTACGCTCTTTGTATTATAAATGTTGTTACGGGCTCGCTTATTTCGAAGTCCGTATCGATCTTAGTGCTGAGTTTTCACTCAGACGGCGCTTTGGCGTTAGGCGGTTGTTTCCGTGTGTGGTCGCTGGCCGGAGCTTAGCTGGAGGCGTGTGAAGAGGAGAGAGGTGGCTGCCTTGGCGTGGAGACAGTTCGGCTCGGCTGGGGTTGTTTGCGTCTGGACGCCGAGTGGGGCCCGATGGGAAAACCGGACCGTGATTTTACGGCTAATAGTGTGGACAGCGGTGTGGTGTGCCGTTTACCTTGATTCGCAAATGGAACAAAATCTCACCTGTCGTAGTTGGTCGCGCCTGAGTTTGAAATACCTTCTATGTGCGGCGGGATGGCATTTCGTCCCCCTGTCTCTTCGTCGCTGGGATTGCCATCCTCGTTTACCGTCCCACGGATGTATATCGATGGGGCACGCTGCTCTCCGTACTGTACTAGACGCTGGTGATGGAAGTGCGTCGTTCAGCGGCACGTTAGTCTGGGTGCTTTATGTTTGATCTTCAAGTGCATAGTCTTCGAGTGGCACTCCTTAGGGTTTGCCTTGCGCAGTTAGATTGGAGTTTATTTTGTCTTGTGGTGCTTCCGCTTTGCGTTAACGAAGGTTAAGCTTGATTCGGCACTCCATACGACGCTTGGCACCTCAGCAGGCGGGTCGGAGCCACCTTCGAGACTAAACGGAAGCCTTTGGACTCAGAGGTCTTGTGTTTTGCATATTGTTCATAAATTGTTGTTTTGGTATTAAATTGGCTGAGGTTTCTTAAGGATTTCCCGGCATTTGGTCTGTTGTCCGGCCCGGGCTAGGTCTCGTTATTTTAAAAGTAGTTCCTTGTTTTGGCTTAGTACGATTTTGGTTTACTGCCTGGTGGTTCTGGTAGTACGCCGGGTCGCTGTGGTCGTGTTGCACTTTGTATGGGGCTGTGTGCTCTGAGCCGTGGAGTACCATTTGTGTGAACTGCTTCACTGGGGAGTACTGATCGGGCCATTCTTGGTCCTCTGCTGTATGAAATGATTTTATTATTATTTTAAAGTATCATTATCACTTAAATGATTTAATTCTTGTTGCGTTAATTGCAACTTGGGTACTGAGAAATTTAGTAGTGTAATTACGGAAGATTTAATAGTGGCACATGCCCCTTTACTTATTTCGTAATCTGTTAATTACCGAAAGGCCTTAAGCTCATAGTCGTATGGTGTGATTTTCTTAAATTATTGTATTTTTATGTCATGTATTGTTTTTTTTAATTTGCTGATCACTGGTGTACTGTTCCAAGTATTAAAATGTTTCAGGTACCTGTTACTTGGGTGGAACGCGCGGAACCCCAACGGAGAAAGTAGTTGCGTGCCTTACGTGTCCGTTGTTGGCGCGGCCTGGTGTCCGTTGTTTGTTTTGGTGCACCTGAGTTAAGTATTGTGTTGCTTCCTCCCTTGCGGCCCCGTCGTGTTCTTCTCATAAACATTTCCTTCAAGGCATTTTAGTTAATTTTATGCTAGTATTATTTTAATTTCTTACATTGGTAAAATTGTGCGGCCTTCATTATGCACACTGTTTGTCATAGCAGAGTTGATGTGCCATTATAATTTCTTAAACTCCATTGTGTGTGCCCTTCGTGATACATATTGTTTATCATAATAGATTTGAGTATGGCAATTATAATGTCTCATATATCATTATGAGCGTGTGTAATGGTACAATAAAGTTATGATTATTATTTCTGTTTTTGGCGCCCTTTATGCCTCCTTTCTTGTCACTATTGGTACGCTATCCTTGTATTTGTGTTGGTAAGCCATATCAAATGTGAATATATCTACATTACACATTTCTCCCTAAACTACTTGATCAGTTAAAACCAAACTTGGTACACATATCGCATACTGCCTACAAAGAACCACTGTTGAGGGTAAGCACCACCTCCCTCTCATAGGGTTGAGAATTAGAGGAAAGTATATCGAAGCTCACGACACGTAAATAGCAAACTGTATTCATTCCGTATTTGAGAAAGTGATGAGATGCAGATGTTTGTATGGGCGCACGACAGCAAGGTCTTCAGCGCCCGTATTTGAGAAAGAGAGGACTTAGTGACTTATAAATTAAAACCTTTATCGCAACCCCCCCCCCCCCCCACACACGAAATGATGAAAGAAAGAAGTTAATCGCTTACTATATTTTTGCTCTTCATGCGCTACAACTGCCTCATCAGACATGACGTTTTAATTTGTTACGTCTTTGCTGCGTAGTCTATTCTTAATAAATTCTGCAGACAGTTTTCACATGTACCACTGAATGTATCTACATAAATACATGATTTTATGACATATAGTTCAGGACATATAACGTTCTAAATACTTAGCTGCGTGAAAAACTGCCTCATCTTTCATGACGATTTCATTTATCACCTCTTTACTACTAACTCTATTCCCAGCGAATTTTGGAGACACTATCCATATACAACTGGATGTAGCTGCAAAATTACATCATTGTACGACACATAGGAGATATGAGATACGGTGAAATATTTCTACAAATATGACTGGCGTATGTTAAAAATGGATCGATTACAAGCAAACTTGGTACACATATTACTTCCTACCTGGAAAGAAGTTGTGGGAGCGGGGGTAAGAACTAGCAACATTCTATTTGTGTAGTGCTGATAATGTGGAGACAGAGTAGAAGATGAACAGAGAGGGGGGAGAGGAGGAAGAGACGGATGCAGAGAGGTGGCGGATGAACTGGACACAGAGAAAGGGACGGAGAAATGGACAGAGGATGAGGTGGAGAGAGAGAGTGAGACAGAGAGAGAGAGAGAGAGGAGTGAGGAGAAGGATAGAGAAAAGAGAGGATGGACAGAGAGAAGGGGCAGGAGAAGAGGTACATGGACAGAGGAAAAGAGGAAATGGACATAGAGTGAGTAGGACAGGAAATTGGGGGAAGAGATTGACAGAAAGATGGGGAAGAGGAGATTAGGTGGGAATATGAGTTAGAGGGGCGGGGGTGGGGGGAATGGCATGGACACTGGGGAAAGACAAATGGACAGAGGGGAGAGAAGCAGATGGAATGAGAGAGGGGAAAGAGCATATGGACAAAGAGAGGGCAGGAGGAGATGGTCAAGGAGTTAGGTAGTTAATTACGTGTTCCATAGATCATCTGAACGATTATTTTATGGAAATAATGTGGAACTAGTCAGTTTGCAGGATATGAACACATGATTATTGTTGGCATTAATGAATGCATTATCATTTTATCCCTACTCATGTAACAGCGCTTAAAAACGACTATCTTTTTACTGGGAATCAGTTTTTAAGAAGAAATTCGTCAATGGAATAGGAGGAGTTGTCCAGAACAAACGATTTTGAATTAGATTAAAACTTGTTTCGCTGCCTGTCAGACGTTTTATGTTGTTGGGAAGATAGGCAAAAATTTTTATTGCTGCATACTGAACTCCTCGCTGAGACACTGGCAGCTTTAACAATGGGTAATAAATATCATTTTTCCGTCTAGCGTTGTAGGTATGTACATCTCTGTTCTACTCAAGATGTGATGAATTATTTATGAGGAATACCTTCAAGAGGTACCTGCACGACTTCTGTGGGTGAACACTGTTAGTGCTCGCTGTTGTGCAATCAGTACTTTCTTTCTTAATGATGAATTACCGGAAGACGGACAGAGGTAGGGGGAGGAGCAGATAAACAGAGAGAGGGAAGAAGCGATGTATAGGAAGAGGGAGGGGGAAATGGGCGGAGAGATAGGGAAGGAGCAGATGGACTTTTTTGGGATGGAGAGGCGATGAGACGGGAGGAGGAGGTAGAGGGTTAGATGAGATGGACAGAGTGGGTAAGAGCAGATGGACAGGTGGGGGTGGGGTGGGGGGCGGGGAAGCAAATGGAATGAGAGGGGGGAGGAGCACAGGGAATGAGAGCTGGGAAGGAGCAGAAGAGCGAAGGGCAGGAGGCAATGACAGGGGTTGGTGGAGGTGGACAGAGTGTGGGGCTTGAGAGAGAGACAGAAGGAGGAGATGGAGTAATAGAAGACTGGAATAAACACATAACTGGGCAGTGCCGGGTGCTCCAGGAGGCTAATGCAAAGAGTGGTGATCAGGAGCTCCA
Source organism: Schistocerca cancellata (assembly GCF_023864275.1). Taxonomy (NCBI): domain Eukaryota; kingdom Metazoa; phylum Arthropoda; class Insecta; order Orthoptera; family Acrididae; genus Schistocerca; species Schistocerca cancellata. The sequence goes on along the minus strand of NC_064627.1, from coordinate 324,780,137 downwards.
AGCCCCTACTTCGTCTCCCTTGCTGGCCAAATACAGGCTCTGAAAATTTTCCATAACCAGAACTTGAACCGGCTTAGCTCCGAGTCGACCGCCTTCCCACAAGAGTGCATCAGCGACCTCGGCTACGGTAACGTACATGTTAGGAAGTGAAGATTTCACAATAATTTAATTGCAGCATAAGCCCCTTCACACTGCGCCTTTTTTATCCCAAAGCGTCAGCTGCTGTAACATATACCACTAAGCGAATTACATTATTGTGTCACACTCACGGTATGCCAGCTAGTTAGTATAGCCATAAATAGTGTAGTATGTTCGCAATACGTGTCTTACAACATTACAGCTTAATAATTCTGGCTCGAGCGGCTTTCGCTGCAGTTTGCAGCACGTGGCGTTAAATTTGCACGTCGCGTTCACCATTGCGGCCGTAAATATTAGCGCTCAGTGGAATACTGCCAGCGCGCCGAGTACGTCGTTACCAGCTGCAGCGCGGTCGCAGGTGTAAGAGGATCCCGTGTCACAAGCGCCCATTCTTCAGATCTGGAGGCTAACGAGGGACCGAGGACCTCCCAGTAAGCGTGTCCTTCTGCGACACTTTATGAACCGACGCGGAAGATCCTAAAGCAGGAGGTAGCGGTCGAGTAGCTCTGGCACGGACGATGTGATACGCGGCGCCTGCGACTGAATAGGAGTGGTTTGGGCCTTCTCGGTCGGAACGGCGAGGGGCTCAGGTGTGCGTCCAGGTCTTAATGAGGGCCGGCCGGTCTCCGTGGGCAGCGCGACCAGTCCGGCTGGTATCCCATCCTGTCCAGCAGTCGCGACGTTCCGGCTAATGAGACGCAGGGATTTCCTGGCCTTTTCGCAGCGCCGGTTCTGAACGCGCGCCGGTTCCAGTTTCCGGTAGCTGTGGGCAGCGAGACGGTGCCCACTTTGCGCCGCGGGAGGTCGGCCGCGGATCAGCGCTCGTTACGCAAACCGCTGGCGGTCGCCACTCTCAAAAGGATTCAGACCGAGAGCAGCTGGATCAAATAAACTGCCAGTCGTTACCCATCGGCTCTGAATGCTGGGAATGGATAAAGAGAACCTGTTTGTACGTACGAAAAAACATTGATACGTCGGACTTCTTTCGAACCGTCCGCGTTTGCAGACGTTATTTCTCGAGCGCATTCACTGGCGGTGTAGTTAGCCATGTCGCTGAAACGAAAATACCGTGAAATGGTTTAACCTCGCGATGCGAAAGCAAGAAGTATACGCTTGACAAATCGATTATCTCCGATTGGAAATACGTGTTTAGACTGCCTACGATGGTCTGTATCGCTTACACTCGCGCGAGGATATTTCAGTTCCAATAGGCGTTCAGCGTGGTCACACGCAACCATGATATCTGCAAATTTCCGATGAGTTGGCCACGCCTTTAAACTTGTCCTTAGCCAGTTCCTGTGAGGGAGAAGCCATGTTACCTGACCCCCTCGACCGATCGGTGCGCGGACATTTGACACGCCGGACATTTTCCACGCCGGACATTTGCCACGATTTTACCTGTTCCGAAGGGTTGGGTCCCTTACCTCCCCCTCCACCTCCTCCTCCTCACTCACGGCCCGACCCCTGGAACTGCATTTAGTTCAAAAATGGTTCAAATGGCTCTGAGCACTATGGGACTTAACTGCTGAGGTCATCAGTCCCCTAGAACTTAGAACTACTTAAACCTAACTAACCTAAGGACATCACACACATCCATGCCCGAGGCAGGATTCGAACCTGCGACCGTAGCGGACGCACGGTTCCGGACTGTAGCGCCTAGAACCGCTCGGCCACCCCGGCCGGCTTGCATTTAGTAACTCCACTTCAGTGGCACTGTCATCAGTAACATTACCGACGCTGTCGCGCATTAAAGGTACTTACTGAGCCTTTCCGCTGGTTTACTTAACATAGGACCAGAATCTCTTTGAATTTTCCGCCACATTTCTGTAGAGAGTTTCGTTGCGGAAACTATTAAATGCATCTCGCATTGAAATCCGCACCTCAGCCTCAGTAAAACTTCGCCAATCATGGAGATTTGGCGTTCGTCTAAATTATATGTGCTTTTTTCGGTACTCCTGTAGCAGCTTTCTGTCGTCTTTTGTGTACCATGGGGGATCAGTTCCGTATTTTATAAATTTATTTGGTATGAATCTCTCGAGTTCTGTTGATACTGTTTCTTTGAACTTAAGCCACATATGGTCTTCACTTACATAGTTTGGAAGGATTGGAGACTGTCTCTTGGAAAGACGTCAACCGAATTTTTAGCTGCTTTTATAAATAGATATAATTCGCGTTTAGTTTTGGTGAATTTCTTTGCTACAGAATTGAGCCTCGTTACGACTGTGTGTTCACTAATCCCTGTATCCGTCGTGATGCTCAGGATTATTTGTGGCTAAGACGTCAAGCGTGTTTTCGTAACCGTTTACAATTTGAATGGCCTCGTGAACTAATTGTTCAAAATAATTTTAAAAAAAGCATTTAGAACAATTACGGAAGTTGTTTTCTATCTACATTAGGGTCTGAAAATGTATTTTTGTCAACATACGGAAGGTAGATTGAAGTTACTGCCAACTATAATTGTATGAGTAGGGTATCTATTTGAGATGAGACTCAAGTTTTCTTTCAACTGTTCAACAACTGTTTCATCTGAGACTGGGGGTCGATAAAAGGAGCCAGTTATTAATTTATTCCGGTTGTCGAATATAACCTCTGCCCATACTAAGTCCAGGAACTATCTGCTTCAGTGTCGCTTGTGAGCTGGAACACACATTACATTATTTTTCCTTAAGTTGTGCTTCTTGTTTCTGTTGTAGTGCAGATCATTACAATTACGGTTTTTCCCACCAAAACCTAGGATGCTCCCTCTGTGACCCTGTAAATACCAGAGCTAAAAAACATGGAACAACAACGTACTTTACAAGCATAGGATTTTGTATTACTTCATTTCCTTATTTCTAACATTTTAAAATTGTACGTCGACTTTAGATGACATGTAAGTCATAGATGTTCTTATCTCTATTTAGTGAACGTATTTTCAGTCATGTTTTGAACATTGTCCAGCTACACTTTATCAACTAATGTTTCGCCCCAAGGGATATCGGATTTTAGAGAGTAAATTAATATGCAATATGTCGTTCTTTTCAAACTTTCACATATACATTTCTTCTTTCTTTATCGTCTTTTGGCCATGCAATTAAAGTAGGCACAAATGCAGTGATTAAAAAGAAATGATTAGTGTACATTCGCATTCTCTTTACATCGTTCTGCTCTTGTTGCTCCCATGGCGATGGACTGTATCTCCTGTACAGAAAGAGTGATCTACAGGGTGTTTCAAAAATGACCGGTATATTTGAAACGGCAATAAAAACTAAACGAGCAGCGATAGAAATACACCGTTTGTTGCAATATGCTTGGGACAACAGTACATTTTCAGGCGGACAAACTTTCGAAATTACAGTAGTTACAATTTTCAACAACAGATGGCGCTGCAAGTGATGTGAAAGATATAGAAGACAACGCAGTCTGTGGGTGCGCCATTCTGTACGTCGTCTTTCTGCTGTAAGCGTGTGCTGTTCACAACGTGCAAGTGTGCTGTAGACAACATGGTTTATTCCTTAGAACAGAGGATTTTTCTGGTGTTGGAATTCCACCGCCTAGAACACAGTGTTGTTGCAATAAGACGAAGTTTTCAACGGAGGTTTAATGTAACCAAAGGACAGAAAAGCGATACAATAAAGGATCTGTTTGAAAGATTTCAACGGACTGGGAACGTGACGGATGAACGTGCTGGAAAGGTAGGGCGACCGCGTACGGCAGCCACAGAGGGCAACGCGCAGATAGTGCAGCAGGTGATCCAACAGCGGCCTCGGGTTTCTGTTCGCCGTGTTGCAGCTGCGGTCCAAATGACGCCAACGTCCACGTATCGTCTCATGCGCCAGAGTTTACACCTCTATCCACACAAAATTCAAATGCGGCAACCCCTCAGCGCCGCTACCATTGCTGCACGAGAGACATTCGCTAACGATATAGTGCACAGAATTGATGACGGCGATATGCATGTGGGCAGCATTTGGTTTACTGACGAAGCTTATTTTTACCTGGACGGCTTCGTCAATAAACAGAACTGGCGCATATGGGGAACCGAAAAGCCCCATGTTGCAGTCCCATCGACCCTGCATCCTCAAAAAGTACTGGTCTGGGCCGCCATTTCTTCCAAAGGAATCATTGGCCCATTTTTCAGATCCGAAACGATTACTGCATCACGCTATCTGGACATTCATCGTGAATTTGTGGCGGTACAAACTGCCTTAGACGACACTGCGAACACCTCGTGGTTTATGCAAGATGGTGCCCGGCCACATCGCACGGCCGACGTCTTTAATTTCCTGAATGAATATTTCGATGATCGTGTGATTGCTTTGGGCTATCCGAAACATACAGGAGGCGGCGTGGATTGGCCTCCCTATTCGCCAGACATGAACCCCTGTGACTTCTTTCTGTGGGGACACTTGAAAGACCAGGTGTACCGCCAGAATCCAGAAACAATTGAACAGCTGAAGCAGTACATCTCATCTGCATGTGAAGCCATTCCGCCAGACACGTTGTCAAAGGTTTCGGGTAACTTCATTCAGAGACTACGCCATATTATTGCTACGCATGGTGGATATGTGGAAAATATCGTACTATAGTGTTTCCCAGACCGCAGCGCCATCTGTTGTTGAAAATTGTAACTACTGTAATTTCGAAAGTTTGTCTGCCTGAAAATGTACTGTTGTCCCAAGCATATTGCAACAAATGGTGTATTTCTATCGCTGCTCGTTTAGTTTTTATTGCCGTTTCAAATATACCGGTCATTTTTGAAACACCCTGTATATTTGTACTTGGCAGAACTGATTACATACTGACATAATCGTCGGTATTGCTTTCGTTTCCCCAAGGTTATAAATATTTCGATTTCGGAAAAGAAGCTCTGTATTTGGCCAAGATGTCGAAGAAGATGCGGAGACGGCGGTTTGAAAGCGGACAGAATAAGTACGAAGAAGGGCATCCCTTACCTGAGGGATCGCTACTCAAGCTACCTGGCGAAGGGGCAAGTGTGGCTAATGTCCGGCGTGGCAAATGTCCGGCGTGACAAATATCCGGCATTCGACCTATCCATCACCCATGCGGTTAGGAACAGTCGCACGATCTGTAGAAAATGTGGTGGTGATCCGTCGTGCATAACTACGGCCGTTGTCTTTCTGCAAGAGTAACGTTCTCCATCTCCTGTTAATCCTTTTGGTGAAGTGTACGGCTCTATCAGTCTGTCATGGACAATTCCTGCCTATTCCTCCAAATTCCTGATGGCTCACCTCCATGATTCCTTGAGGGTTTGCATCTGCCCACATGTGCGTACTGTGGTAATTTACTACGCCATATATTGGGAATTATGATTCATTTCTGAATGAAATCAGGCTGTGTACCACGGATCTTGGTTTCCGGACATTTCATTATAGGGATTAGTTCTGACCATTGCATCCACTTTTGTTTAAACACCCTGAATTACACACAGTCAACCCCGATCCATATGGTCTAAATTGCAGCCCAATTAGAGACACGACTCCGTCAACAACCAGATGACGAGCGAGTCGTTGTGACATGGATTACTACAGGCAACAAACTAGAAACAGTCGTATGAATTTTTCAAAGAAAAACTAATACGTCGCGCAAAATAAAATTTGAATTGCAGAAGTGTGTAGTGTAACACTGTGCGAAATATTAGCTTTATTCAGTTACTTATGTCGATTAATTGAAGTATTGGTTAATTCTAAAAATTCGGTACAGAATCCAATATAATGCATATCAGTTGACAAAATTTGGTTACATGTGTTGTGAAACTGGCTCCTGGCTCAGACCACTGCATACTGATTGCAAAATTCGCTCTTTGTAGAAGTGGTGTAGAAGGCGTCAGATCGTAATAAAAGACTGGAAAAGTAATTAATACAGATACCATCACACCGAAAGTGCAAATGTCAGTGTCACACACACACACACACACACACACACACACACACACAGATATATACAGGTGTTGCAGATGTAAGCGCAGATATTGTGATCACTGGTACCTTAATACGTACCCACTCCAGTGTGTTAGTTGTTTTTCCTCTGCACCTAACAGTCTTCCCACAAACACGTCAGATAATGTACTGCCTGATGCTTTTCCTGCACAGTCGTAACTGCACCACTGATTGGACTACACCTGTCAGTATAAATGGTTCAAATGTCTCTGAGCACTATGGGACATAACTTCTGTGGTCATCAGTCCCCTAGAACTTAGAACTAAAACGTAACTAACCTAAGGACATCACACACATCCATGCTCGAGGCAGAATTCGAACCTGCGACCGTAGCGGTCGCGCGGATCCAGACTGTAGTGCCTAGAACCGCTCGGCCACTCCGGCCGGTCCTGTCAGTATAGACGAACCGTTTCGGTCCATGGATCCACACTTCAACACCTGACTTGCCGCCCAGGGGAAAACATAGTACTCCCAATAGCTATAAATATTAGTCTGCAAATGAGGCAAATATTGATGTAATGTTGTCCAGTACACTGTCATCAGTCAGTGCATTTATATCGGTAACAGCTTGTATATACAGGGTGTAACAACAGGTTATGGCCAAACTTTCATTACTTTATTTCCATGTTAGAACTCATTTCCTAGTTCTCTTCATAATCACATTAATGATGGGAAACACTTGTAAACAAATAGTAACAACGTTACGTGAAACGGTTTTTTTCATGAAATGTTCAAAATACTTTCTTGGTTATGTTTGTTTAGAAGTGCAGCACGTTGTAATTCTTGTGTTCACTACCGGTGTCTGTAGTTCCAGTGGTAGGAAGGTAATGTCGACGTGTGACTGACTAGCTTCATTACTTGTGTTGGCATGCGACTAACGTCAGTGCTCTACTAGCTTCAAGCACATAGCATCATCTGTTCAGTGTTCATCATTTACTTTGCTTCCAGTACATTGGAATGGAAACGTACTCAAATGCGGAATTGGCAGATGTCGATTTGAAACAGCAGATGGTAATGGCTGTGGCGCTCAACGTTTGTTTCGGGAGAAATTTCCAGAACGACTGTGCGCCGACAGGGGGACGTTTGTACCAACTGATCGTCGTCTAAGGGACCTTGGGACGTTTAAGACCTCTAGTCGCGACTGTGGGAAACCTAGAAGGGCGAGAACACCTCAACTGGAGGAGGAACTTAGTGCAGCTGACGTTGCCCCAAGTATCAGCGTAAGACAATTAGCTGCATAAGCCCACATGACGGTCTGGAGAGTGCTCCATGGCAACCTTCTGTATCCGTACAATGTACAGCGTGTGGAGGGATTATTAGCAACAGATGTTCCTGTATGGGTACACTTCTTCGAATCATGTACCCAGCAATACGTCAAACCTGTGTGCTGTTCACAGATTAGGCTGAATTTCGAAACAGATTAATAATGTGCTGAAGAGTTGTAGAAACTGGGCTCCGACGAGGAAATGAAGCGTTTCTGGAGCCACGTCCATATATTTTCTTCCTCATTATGTGACGAATGTGTCCTGAATATTTGGCCATCCATTGAGTTACACCCTGTGTAGGCTATATTGAGTATGCAATCCTAAGGCAACTTGTACGTTTCACCATCAACATAGATTTACCTTACACTCTCGCTGCAGGAAATTACCGTATCTATCAACGTGAAGTACTAGCGGAAATGTTGGAGAATGAACTGCTAGAGGTCAGGCAACGATTATTGTTCCGGCAAGATGAGGCCCCACCACACTTTGTCGTTGATGTCAGAGAACGTTTAGACAAAGTTTACCAGAATTGTTGGATTGGGAGGGCTGGGTCAGTAACGTGGCCACTACTTTCTCCCGACCTCCTTCCTACGGAGTTCTTTTTGTGTGTGGAGATGAAGCGTTTCCTGTACGAGACACCGATAGACACCCAGAAGAGTTGGTTGCCCGATTGGCTAAAGCTGCAGCCATTATCGTGAAACACCTGGTTGTTCTGAGCGTGTTAGACCAGTGGTTCTCTGCCTAGGGTAATTACCCCTCGTGGGTAATATGTAATTTTCTGAGGGGTAGAAACGAAAGGGTTTAATTGTGTTTCGGTCACGAACCTAATTTTTAAAGGTCATTATTATTATCGATATTAAGAATACTGATTACTTGAGTTACCAATAATTATATTTATTCTGAGCACTAGCATTAACACGTAATACAATGTGGTGGAGATTACAGCTTGTGAAACGAGTGTATCAAAATCATCTTCCTCTCACAGTTCACCCACAATAAAAATACTTTGTACTTCGTAGCATGCATCAGTGAGAGTAAAATACCCCATAAAAATGCTTTCTCGGAGTTATACGTAGTTCCCGTAAGGAACTTTCCTTCACTATCCACGTCGCAAGAGGTAAACGATATAATTGACAGCACAGTAAAATAATAAATACGTAATGGCTAGCATACTGCAATAGGTCCTACGCTGTATTATTATTGTTGTTGTTATCATTATTATTAATGGCAGTGGCTAGACACAAAGCACTGACAGCCTTAAGCCTTCCAGTTGTTGCCGATTCAGAAGTAAGGAATGCAGCAATCAGACGATTTACTAGCAGTAAGCCTAAGTACAATGCACACATTTTAATTTTGTGTATTTGCAAGTGCAAGGTGTGGGTGAAGCAGCGTCTTAGGGAAATGGCGCCGGCCGTTGTGGCCGAGCGGTTCTAGGCGCGTCAGTCCGGAACCACACTGCTGCTACGGTCGCAGGTTCGAATCCTGCCCCGGGTATGGATGTGTGTGCTGTCCTTAGGTTGGTTAGGTTTAAGTAGTTCTAAGTCTAGGGGACTGATGACCTCAGATGTTAAGTCCCATAGTGCTCAAAGCCATTTGAACCAATCTTAGGGAAATGAGTGGTACCGAGAGAGCATGTTTTGTAACAAGTGTCTGCCATCAGTGTAAATAGTTAGCGTTCTTTTCTGAGGCGAAGTTGTAGGTAGTACTCGCAGTGTACTGACAAGGGAACCTCCCCATCGTACCCCCCCCCCCCCCCCTTATATTTAGTTATAAGTTGGCACAGTGGGTAGACCTTGAAAAACTGAACACAGATCAAACGAGAAAACAGGAAGAAGTTGTGTGGAACTATGAAAAAAATGAGCAAAATATACAAACTGAGTAGTCCATGCGCAAGACAGGCAACATCAAGGATAGTGTGAGCTCAGGAGCGCCGTGGTTAGCGTGAGCAGCTGCGGAACGAGAGGTCCTTGGCTCAAGTCTTCCCTTGAGTGAAAAGTTTACTTTCTTTGTTTTCTCAAAGTTATGGTGTGTCCGTTCGTTCATTGCGTCTCTGTTCACTGTAATAGGTTTAGTGTCTGTGTTTTGCGACCGCACCGCAAAACCGCGCGATTAGTAGACGAAAGGACATGCCTCTCCAATGGGAACCGAAAACATTTGATCGCAGGGTCATAGATCAACCGATTCCTCCACAGGAAAACACGTCTGATATATTCTATACGACACTGGTGACGGCATGTGCGTCACATGACAGGAATATGTTGTCGACCCACCTAACTTGTACACTTGGCGAATGGGTAAAAAGATTCTTCTACCTTGCCCGATTTAGGTTTTCTTGTGGATATGATAATCACTCCCAAAAAAGTGATGAAAACATAAGAGTTTGTCACATAAACTGCAACAAATGAATGCAAAAGTTTCGCAGTCGCACAGTTTTCCCTATGCTCTGTCAAAACATACGTTTTTAACGTTTTCAAATTTTTCCGTGTGTAGACCGTCAAATCCTTCATATGTCCAAGCAAATATGAACATGTCATGGAATTTTGGAGAGCGAAGTTGATTGTGTGTGAGTGCCTGAACTTTGATAATTGTATGAAAATAAAAATTTAACTTTTCACTCGAGGGAAGACTTGAACCAAGGACCTCTCTTTCCGCAGCTGCTCACGCTAACCACGGGACCACTGCTCTCCTGAGCTCAGGTTATCCTTGATGTTGCCTATCTTGCGCATGGGCTACTCAGTGTGTATATTTTGCTATTTTTTTTCATAGTTCCACACAACCTCTTTCTGTTTTCTCGATTGATCTGTGTTCAGTTTTTCAAGGCCTATCCACTGTGCCAACTTATAACTAAATCTGAGGGGAGTGCGATGGGGTGGTTCCCTTGTGAGAATCTCTTTCCAGTCTTTAAAACGAGGTTGTTAGAAATATGCACCACTGATTGTCTCACTGACTCTTTAGTCTGCTATTTAAACCTATAAAAAGTTAATATCATTTATCTTTCATCAGTTTATTTACACTGTAATGTTGACCATCGAGGGGGGAGGGTAAGGGGGGAGGGGTACTAGTTAATACCTGACTGCGTTCGGGGGCAATGGTCTCACATAGGTTGGGAACTACAGTACTGCACAATCATTAGCACGCAGATGACAGTTGTGCATTAATCTAAGCGGACGATATTTCCAGAAACGTCCAAAGGAATTGCTGGGCAAGGGAATGAGCTGGAGTGAAAGACGTAGTTACAGACGCACGTAACATTAGTTGTAGGTTGACGGGACAGTAAGGAAGCGAGTGAGTGGATTCTGAAAGAGAGTAATGGTAACGTCTTTGATTAGCAATCAAAACGTCCTCGATCACGTTCTCGAACCACGATACCGCTTAAATTTTGAATAAAAATCATCAGCAGTGGCCACCGAAGAGTTCCGTCATAAGAATTTACCCTCATTCTGACAGTGACTTTGTTAAAATTGGCGGAGGAGCGGATAGATCTCCAAGGTACTCACTTGCACTTTGTACGGGAATTGTCTCTAAAGGCGGAAGAAACAGCAATGATCAACGACGTGAGAATGCGCAAGGCAATGGAAACCACTGCATTAAAGACACAGGATGTAATTGAACCAAGTGTCATGACGATCACTCCTTTGGCAAAAATTTCCGGAACAGTCCCCATTCGGATTTCCATGAGGGGACTGCCAACGGGGAGGTGATCATGAGGAAAATAGCCGCGCGGCATTAGCCGAGCGGTCTAGGCGCTACAGTCATGTACTGTGCGGCTGGTCCCGGCGGAGGTTCGAGTCCTCCCTCGGGCATGGGGGTGTGTGTTTGTACTTAGGACAATTTAGGTTAAGTAGTGTGTAAGCTTAGGGACTGATGACCTTAGCAATTAAGTCCCATAAGATTTCACACACATTTGAACATTGTTTTGAGAAAAATACTGAATGATCAGCGAAAGGAAAACCTTCTACGAGTCGGGGCGTGGAATGTCAGAATCTTGAATGTGGTAGGGAAGCTATCAAATCTGAAAAGTGAAACGCAACGGCTCAATCTAGATATAGTGGAGGGTCAGCGAAGTGAAATGGAAAGATGACAAGGATTTCTGGTGAGATGAGTGTAGGGTAATATCAACACCAGCAGCAAATAGTATAACGGTCTTAGGATTCGTTATTAATAAGAAGTTAGGACAGAGAGTGTGTTAATATGAACGGTTCAGTGTTGGATTGTTCTCATCAGAATTGGCAGCAAACCAACACCAATAAGAATAGTTCAGGTACAGATGCCGAAATTGCAAGCAGAAGACGAAGAGGTAGAGAAAGTATGTGAGGATATTGAACGGGTAAGTACGAAATGCGAGCTGAAAATAACCAATGACGGACGGAGCAACGAGGACATTAAAAAGAGAATAGCATTGGTAGAAAGGGTATTCCTAGCCAAGAGAAGTCTACTAGTATCATACATTGGCCTTTAATTTTTGAAAGAAATTTCTGAGAATGTATGTTTGGAGCAGAGAATTGTATGGCAGTGAAACATCGACTGCTCGAAAATCGGAACAGAAGAGAATCGAAGCATTTGAGTTATGCTGCTTCAGATGAATTCTGAAAATTATATGGGGTGATAAGGCAAGGAAGAAGGAGGTTCTCGGGAGAATCGGCGGGGAAAGGAATGTATGGAAAGCACTGGCAAGAAGAAGGGGCAGGATGATAGGACATCTGTTAAGACATCAGGGAGTAACTTCAGTGGTAGTAGATGGAACTGGAAAACAGAGACCGGAATACATCAGGCAAATAATAGTAGGTTGCAAGTGCTACTTTGAGATGAAGAGGTTGATCCATGAGAGAAATTCGTGACGGGCTCCATCAAACAGACAGAAGACGGATGACTGATAGGAAGTGGGTAAATGGAAATAGAAACAAGGTAGATGTCTATGCATGAAAACGTGTGTGAAAATGTACAGCAGACCTTCATGAGTCAGTGGAAATGAAGTAGCTGCTGCTGATATACAGGGTGGTCCATTGATCGTGACCGGACCAAATATCTCACGAAATAAGCGTCAAACGAAAAAACTACAAAGAACGAAACTTGTCTAGCTTCAAGGAGGAAACCAGATGGCGTTATGGTTGGCCAGCTAGACGTCGCTGCCATAGGTGGCTCTGAACACTATGTGACTTAACATCTGAGGTCATCAGTCCCCTAGAACTTAGAACTACTTAAACCTAACTAACCTAAGGACATCACACTCATCCATGCCCGAGGCAGGATTCGAACCTGCGACCGTAGCGGTCGCGCTGTTTCAGACTGAAGCGCCTAGAACCCCTCGGACACTGCGGCCGGCGCTGCCATAGGTCAAACGGATATAAACTGAGTTTTTTTAAATAGGAACCCCCATTTTTTATTACATATTCGTGTAGTACGTAAAGAAATATGAATGTTTTAGTTGGACCACTTTTTTCGCTTTGTGATAGATGGCGCTGTAATAGTTACAAACATATGGCTCATAATTTTAGACGAACAGTTGGTAACAGGTAGGTTTTTTAAATTAAAATACGGAACTTTGGTACGTTTGAGCATTTTATTTCGGTTGTTCCAATGTGATACATGTACCTTTGTGAACGTGTCATTTCTGAGAATGCATGCTGTTAACACCACATTGATGCAATAAATGCTCAAAATGATGTCCGTCAACCTCAATGCATTTGGCAATACGTGTAACGATATTCCTCTCAACAGCGAGTAGTTCGCCTTCCGTAATGTTCACACATGCATTGACAATGCGCTGACGTATGTTGTCAGGCGTTGTTGGTGGAACGCGATAGCAAACATCCTTCAACTTTCCCCACAGAAAGAAATCCTGGGACGTCAGATCCGGTTAAATTGCGGGCCACGGTATGGTGCTTCGTCGACCGATCCACCTGTCATGAAATATGCTATTCAATACCGCTTCAACCGCACGCGAGCTATCTGCCGGACATACATCGTGTTGGAAGTACATCGCCATTCTGTCATGCAGTGAAACATCTTGTAGTAACATCGATAGAACATTACGTAGGAAATCAACATGCATTGCACGATTTAGATTGCCATCGATAAAATGGGGGTGGGGGGGCAATTATCCTTAATCCCATAATGCCGCACCATACATTAACCCGCCAAGGTCGCTTATGTTCCACTTGTCGCAGCCATCGTGGATTTTCCGTTGCCCAATAGTGCATGTTATGCCGGTTTACGTTACCGCTGTTGGTGAATGACGCTTCGTCGCTAAACAGAACGCGTGCAAAAAAACCGGCATCGTCCCGTAACTTCTCTTGTGCCCAGTGGCAGAACTGTACACGACGTTCAAAGTCGTCGCCATGCAATTACTGATGCATAGAAATATGGTACGGGTGCAATCGAAGTTGATGTAGCATTCTCAACACCGACGTTTATGAGATTCCCGATTCTTGCGCAGTTTGTCTGCTACTGATGTGCCGATTAGCTGCGACAGCAGCTAAAACACCTACTTGGGCATCATCATTTATTACAGGTCGTGGCTGACGTTTCACATGTGGCTGAACACTTCCTGTTTCCTTAAATAACGTTACTATCCGGCGAACGGTCCGGACACTTGGATGATGTCGTCCAGGATACCGAGCAGCATACATAGCACACTCCCGTTGGGCATTTTGATCACAATAGCCATACATCAACACGATATCGACCTTTTTCGCAGTTGGTAAACGGTCCATTTTAACACGGGTAATGTATCACGAAGCAAATACCGTCCGCACTGGCGGAATGTTACGTGATACCACGTATTTATACGTTTGTGACTATTACAGCGCCATCTACCACAAAGCGAAAAAAGTGATCCAACTAAAACATTCATATTTCTTTACGTACTACACGAATATGTAATAAAATATGGGGGTTCCTATTTAAAAAAACGCAGTTGATATCCGTTTGACCTATGGCAGCGCCATCCAGCAGGCCAACCATAGCGGCCTGTTGTTTCCCCCTTCAAGCTAGACGAATTTCGTTCTTTTTAGTTTTTTCGTTTGATGCTTATTTTGTGAGATATTTGGCCCGGTCACTATCAGTGGACCACCCTGCATATGTAATCCTAATTATGCATTTACTTCTCAGGCTATTGGCCGAGGCGGCAAATCGTAAAATTCTGACATACTCTTCTAGCAGATGGTTTCATAGTTTCAGATGGACAGTGGGGACTGTTAAGACTTGTTTTTGTTGGTGTAGAAACGTCCTTTCATTCATGGGCCTAGTACCGATTGTCAGGTAGTCAACACTTATTTTCATTTCCAGCGAATTCTATCTGATGTGTGTTTAGATGCTCTTCTCCGTTAAACTGCAGAACGAAGATTTCGCGTGGGTCCAACATTCGCCGCCCACTCGCATTTCGGTCGATCTATCACTGGGTCCCATCTCGACGTGGCCTCGGACTTGTCCGGGAGACAAGGCGGCGGCAGATGGTTCGCCCGTCCCTGGCTGGCGCTGGGTTCATGTTGCAAACATGACCGCCCGGACGGGACACAGGTTTCCCGCAGGTTGCGGACCTATGCCGCCTCGGCCGAAAGTGCGATGAATTATTAAAGACCGCGTCGCTGCAAAACAGCTCGTTGGCAGCTGCGGGACCGACCGTCCGAAAAAGGAATCGGGTGACATGCGAGCGACAAGGGTGCAGATGCGCGCCAAGGTTTTCTTCCGTGTCATTTTCTCTGGCACGTTATCGACTGTGTACGGAGCGCATTTCGGAAAATGAACCAGCGGACAACGTAGTCCCCATTCCGGCAATTGGGGAACTAGAGTATCATCTAGATTAGCATCACTTTTGAAATCATTAGCTAACGTGAACTTTCGTGAAATTTGGAAAGTGGGAGAGAGGTCCTCGGAGAACTGTGAAGCTATGAGGGCGGATAGTACGAGCATTAACCGCAAAAGGAGAGGTTCCGGGTTCCATACCCGGTACGGAACACTGGTTTAATCTGCAGGAAAGTATCTCGCTGTTGCAGAGTGGAAGATACATTCTGGAATCATTTACCAGTCAATATTAATATTTCGTGTGGCTCAATGGCCCGGTACAAGTCTTTCAATTGGTACCTTAGTGCAGTGTATTCATTTGACAGTGTCAGTGAAGTTCGCTGCGATGTTACATCAGATATGCATTCATGTCCGAAGGAAAAGATACTGCTAACGATTTACAACCGTATTAAATCATGAAATGTATCTGCAAATTGAAAGTACGGTACCATTACAGATTTCTGCTTAACTACTTCGGCTTTCTGAGCACGCTTCATGGGCAGCACCAAATTTCCATTTGCCCCAGTGTCGAGGAGCGTTGTATCGAACTTTACAGACACTGTCAAATACAGACGCTGCACTAATACATTTCATGTCAAAGCTAAGGCAATCTAACCTGAAAACTAAAGAAGTCTCTCCCTGTGCGGAAATCACATAATTGTGCGAGCGCCATGGTTAGCAGGCACTGGAAGTTCGGGTCTGTCCAAGTAGCGTGCTCGGATAGCCGAAGCGCTGTTACTGAGGGCTCGACGTCTATTAGCGGCATTCGGCACCTACGTCAGTACAGGCATGCTCTCCAAAGTCAGTTACGAGTCGCTAACCCTTCCCCCAGAAAGGAGAGGTCTTGATCTAGTCCACGTCCACGGCAGAGCTGTGGCCCTGTATGTCAGCTCGCACATCGAGCTGTGGCTCCTCTGGAGTCCGTAGCTCCGCCCTCCCTTATGCCCCCACTGACGACGCAAGACATACCCCCACCCTTATACTACTTCGGGAAATTTTACATTGAACATAGCTATGTCCATATCGCAGTACCACCGACGAAACAGGAATCGGCGAAGGATTGTATATCATCTCCTACAGCAGAGGTGCCCACCAAACATCGTGGAGACCAAAAGCCCTCAGGTTAATTGGAAGGTGGTGTGGCGGACGATACACGCGGTTACACTGGATACAGACGTCAGATCCACATGGTTCGTCACAGTCAATGTTAAACAGATCACTCGATCACGCCTCCACAAGATAAATATGGCGGAATCGCCTGTATGTGTAGACTGCGGGATGCCAGACACGGACGAACACCGTCTCGCATGTGGCGCGGCGGAAGACGTATGGCGCTTGGTGCGACAAATTTTGTCGTATTTTCTACGAGTGTCTCCGGAACATATTACACCTCGGTTTCTACTAGTTCCGGATCAACAGCATTTCCCGCGCACCAAAGCCAACGCAGTCACGTGGATCCGTGGGCATGCGGTACACTACTTACGAGGGCTATCCACAAAGTACATTACGTTTTGGAATTAAAAATAAATAAAGTATTGGAAATTTTTTTATTATATACAAATGAAAGCCACACTTAAATACTACTTTTCTACATAGTTGCCATTTAAATTAAGGCACTTATCGTAGCGATGGACGAGCTTGGAAATTCCTTCGTCGTAAAATTCGACTGCCTGCGCCTTCAACCACGTGGTTAATCAGTAACCCGGTAGAAATACGATTTTTGTGGATTTCCTGGAAAGAGGCACTACAATAAACTCTCAAAGGTATTGCCAAACTCTACACAACCTCAGAAGAGCAATATAAAACAAGCGCAGGGGTAAGTTGGGCTCAAAGATCTCGCTGATTCACAACACCCGGGCCCACACGGCAAATGCCACTCGTGAAGTTCTCGAATCTTTTGTAAGGAGACTGTATAGGTTTTCTTATTGGTAACGCCACGTAGCGCTCTGTATAAAATCACTGGCTGTGCTGTGTGCAGTCTGTGGCTAGTTTGCATTGTTGTCTGCCATTCTAGTGTTGGGCAGCTGGATGTTAACAGTGCGTAGCGTTGCGCAGTTGGAGGTGAGCCGCCAGCAGTGGTGGATGTGGGGAGAGAATTGGCGGAGTTTTGAAATTTGTAAGACTGGATGTCATGAACTGCTGTGTATATTATGATTTTTCAACACTATTAAGGTAAATACATTGTTTGTTCTCCATTAAAATCTTTCGTTTGCTAACTATGCCTATCAGTAGTTAGTGCCTTCTGTAGTTTGAATCTTTTATTTAGCTGGCAGTAGTGGCGCTCACTGTATTGCAGTAGTTCGAATAACAAAGATTTTTGGTGAGGTAAGTGATTTGTGAAAGGTATAGGTTAATGTTAGTCAGGGCCACTCTTTTGTAGGGATTTTTGAAAGTCAGATTGCGTTGCGCTAAAAATATTGTGTGTCAGTTTAAGCACAGTCCTGTATAATTTTTCTAAGGGGGCGTTTCACTTTTAAGTGGGAGTTGTTTCCTCATTCGCTGTACAGTCCCGACCTGGCACCGAGCGACTTCCACTTATTCCCAGCAATGAAGAAGTGGTTGGCTATGCAGCGTTTTGATGACGACGCACAGCTTCAAGAAGAGGTAACCACGTGGTTGAAGGCGCAGGCGGCCGAATTTTACGACGAAGGAATTTCCAAGCTCGTCCATCGCTACGATAAGTGCCTTAATTTAAATGGCAACTATGTAGAAAAGTAGTATTTAAGTGTGGCTTTTATTTGTATATAATAAAAAAATTCCAATTCTTTATTTATTTTTAATTCCAAAACGTAATATACTTTGTGGATAGCCCTCGTATTTCACGATGGACCTAAAGATGTATTCGACTTTTGGAACTACCTACAAGAACGTCATTGCAAGATTGTACTGAACCCAAAATACGGACAGTATTTTTCTAATTACTTAGGGAGTGTCCTACGCGACCCTCCACGCATCTGGATCATCAACAGGTAGGAGAAGACTTAAGTTCGATTCTCTGTGGAATAACATACGACATATGTGAAAATGTATCTGGATGATGAAGCGTAAGGAGAGTAGCGACACACCCTTCTGCAGCATATACGCAGCACTTTTTTTTTTTTTTTTCGTTTTCCCCTTATACATTACCTCGGTGTAGGAACGTGCCTAGATATTGTTTACTCAGAGCACGATGCGGTGCTAAGCACATTTATTAAGAATATATTAAAAACAGTAAATAAAAATAAATAAATAAAAATTCCCACAAAAGATTTCCCCTTGCCATCCCTGATAACTTGTTTCCTTGACGGGCGAAGGGGACACTGAGGCCAGGCCTCGGGTTACTACCGCTGATCACTCTGCCCTCCTCGCCGTCCCTTCGGAAAAAAGCGCTTAAGATGACCGCTCGCGTAAAGGGGGAAATCCGGGTTCGAAACCCACTCCGGCACGACTTTTCATTTGTTTACAGGAAACTGTACAGTTCTTAAATCGTATAGCTGTTGTGGTACACTATTCGCAATTTGCGAATGAATTTTGTAATCTTTCAATTGAACCTCACTTCGGTGACCTGCGTGTTCCTAACGTAAGCTATCCCAGGAATCATTTCGGGGAAAAGTTACTTACAGCCTAACGTGGAATCCGTACGACGTTTCCTTCCTAGTGAATCTTTACATCGTTGCAAAGTGAAGGTTAGGTTAAGGGCAGACCCTGAAAATGCGCGGTCTAGCTTTTTTTCCATTTTTTCTTGGTTCCTAAGTCTGTTCCTTCGTGGCTTTCCGTCATTAGGTCTTTACGGATACCGCATGATACCTCTTGAAGTTCATCGTTGACAACTTCACATACAGACGGTGCTCAGTCCGCTGACGGAACACACTAAGCTATCGTGTCGCCGACTGGGAGGCGATGGCGCGACCGTTTGGTTTACAGGCTCGCGGCTGGCGCTTTACTGCTAAACCACGGGGCAGTTTCTGATGCCCGATTCTACATTTAAGTACACTGAAGTAAATGGGAAGTGTTGCATCATGATCACCGTGACCGAACGGTACTAACACTTACTCCAGTAAGTCCATTCCTGTAGGATATGCTGATTAAAATCTCGTCCATTCTATATCTACGCCGGCCGGAGTGGCCGAGCGGTTCTAGGCGCTACAGTCTGGAGCCGCGCGACCGCTACGGTCGCAGGTTCCAATCCTGCCTCGGGCATGGGTGTGAGTGATGTCCTTAGGTTAGTTAGGTTTAAATAGTTCTAAGTTCTAGGGGACTGATGACCTCAGAAGTTAAGTCCCATAGTGCTCAGAGCCATTTTTTTCTATATCTACATCTCCACCTACATCTGCATACACATTCTGTAAGCCCCTGTAAATAGCGTAGCAGAGATTACTTAGCATGGTACTACATGCTAAGATTTATTTCAGTTCCAGTGTAAGTAGGCTGTTTAGGTTTTTTATGTTGGTAACGCCACGCAGCGCTCTATATGAAAATCACAGACTGTGCTGTGTGCAATCTGTGGCTGGTTGGCATTGTTGGAATATTTGCTATTGTAGTGTTGGACAGCTGGATGTGAACAGCGCATAGCGTTGCGCAGTTGGAGGTGAGCCGCCAGCAGTAGTGGATGTGGGGAGAGAGATGACAGAATTTTGAGAGCGGACGATCTGGACGTATGTCCGCCAGAAAAAGGAAATTTATAAGACTGGATGTCATGAACTGATATATATATATATAATGACTTTTGAACATTATTAAGGTAAATACATTGTTTGTTCTCTATCAAAATCATTTGCTAACTATGCCTATCAGTAGTTAGCGCCTTCCGCAGTTAGAATCTTTTATTTAGCTGGCAGTATTGGCGCTGGCTGTATTGCAGTAGTTCGAGTAACGAATATTTTTGTGGGGTAAGTGATTCATGAAAGGTATAGGTTATTATCAGTCAGGGCCATTCTTTTGAGGGGATTATTGAAAGTCAGATTGCGTTGCGCTAAAAGAATTATTATGTTTCAGTTTAGTGTTGATCAGAATAAGTAAAGAGAGAAAAGGCTGAGTACATTCGGTTTTGCTCAGCTGTTTGAAAATCTAATAACGTAAGAGGTTTACCAGCACAGTCATTATAATTTTCCAAAGGGGACGTTTCACCAGTCGCGTGTGGAGTGTTGTCTACTTTAAACGCGTCGGTGCATTATGTAATTAGTAGAATTTCGTCTTCGTGGACTCTACAGGAGCAATAGGTTTATGCTTGGGGGGGGGGGGGGTTTAGGAGTGATCAATATCTCCAGATTCTTAACTCTGGTTATTGAGACTTTGTAAGCAGGCTCTCGCGGAACAATTAACCCCTGACTTTAAACGTCTTCCAGTTCAATTTTTTTCAACAGCTGTGTAAGTGAAAAGAAAATTTGACCATTCGTGCTGCCTTCTGCCTTCTTTCCGTATGTTCAACATCCCCTGTTAGTGGTATTTGGCATGGATCCTACACACCGAGCGATATTCCTAGGAGGGACTCACATATCTTTTACAAGCAGTTTCCTTCGTACACTAACTGTATTTTCCAGTATCGCGGCAATGAACCGAAGTCTGCCGCCTACGTTAAGTCGTCCTCTCACTGGACGTGAAAATGCACGTGGAAGAGGAGCTTTTAACGTCATAATGTGTAACGTTCCACTTCACTGCGAAGCGTGAAATGAGGAATCTGGCGTGTAACATTTTAATTTATGGAGAGTTGAAATGCGACATCGTTTTTACGTCACAAGCAGAAATTAGGAGTCGCCATATTGTATGGAGTTCATGTTTTGTGTCATATTTTTCATTTATTAATTTTAGAATGCTTGGTACGAATGTAAGCTTTTTCAAAACATCAGGAAATTGAGTGTCTCTCGAAAACGTGCCTTTTAGGTATGATTTTTCACAATAAAATCACAGGAAGCTGCCTATCGGTAGTTAAAATTTCCCCATATCTGATGTTTTTACTGTTTTTTGCTATGAAAACACACCATTTTAGTGCTATGGCACAATGAGATTCTGTGAAAAGCACGTCGTTCTGGTACATTTTGTCATAGTTAAACATTAGATAATGACAACTGTAGATACATTCTTCGCATGATCTACACGAGAGATCTAGCTCCCATTTTGAAGGTGTAGCGTAGCTGATAGCGTTGTGAGCTGTGAAGAAAAATGGTAGCAGGTTCACGTGCACTAAAATCAAATTTTTTTTTCGCTTTTTGTTTTGTAAAAAGATTCTGGATTTTTCTCATTAATTTGAAAAAGTATTACCTGCTACAGTTGATGTTATTTATTATAGACAATATATTTTTTGCAATTCTTGTTGAAAAGCCACCAATGGAATGTTTTCCAAGTGGCCAATGAGTGGCAGGCTATGACAGCAAGTAAACGCAAATTACACATTGGAAGTTTTTGCTATTATACATTTACATCTACATGGATACTCTGCAAATCACACTGAAGTTCCTGGCAGAAGGGTGGTCGAACCACCTTCACAATAATTCTCTATTATTCCAATCACGAAGAGAACATGGAAAAAACGAACACCTTATCTTCCCGTGCGAGCTCTGATTTCCCTAATTTATTATGACGATCGTTTCTCCCTATGCAGGTCGGCGTATTTTCGTATTCGGTGGAGATATTTGGTAATTGAAATTTCGTGAGAAGATTCCGCCGCAACGATAAACGCTTTTGTTTTAATGATGCCCATCCCAAATTCTGTATCGTGATAGTGACAGTCACTCCCCTATTTCACGATAATACAAAACTTCCTGCTTTTCTTTGAACTTTCTATATGTACCCTATCTGGTAAGGATCCAAAACCGCGCAGAGGACGGACAAGCGTAGTGTAGGAGGCAGTCTCTTCAGTAGATCTGTTGCATCTTCGAAGAGTTCTGTCAATAAATCGCAGTCTTAAGTTCGCCTTCCCCGCAACGTTTCCTATGTGCTCTTTCCAATTTACGTTGTTCATAATTGTAATTTCTAGGTATCTAGTTGAATTTATGGCCTTTAGATTTGACTGATTTGTCGTGTAACCGAAGTTTAACGGATTCCTTTTAGCACTCATGTGGATGATCTCACACTTTTCATTATTTAGGGTCAATTGTCAATCTTCGCGCTATACAGGTATCTCTCCTAAATCTTTTGGAATTTATTTTTATTTTTTATGAGTTGAATAGACGATAAATGACAGCATCATCTTCAGGCAACCTAAGATGGCTATTCAGATTGTCACCTAAATAGTTCATATTGATAAGGAACAGCAGAGGGCGCATAACACTATCGTGGGAAAAGCCAGAAATCACTTCAGTTTTACTCGATGACTTACCATCAATTACCTCTCTGACACGAAATCACGAATCCGATCACATAACCGAGACGATATTCCACAAGCACGCAATTTTACTACAAGCCGCTTATGGTTTGTGTGGTAAAGTGTCAAAAGCCTTCTGGAAATCTAGAAATACGGAATCAATCTGAAATCCCTTGTCAATAGCAGTCAACACTTCATGTGAGTAAAGAGCTAATTGTGTTCCACCAGAACGATGTTCTTTAAATCTGTGTTGACTTTGTGTCAGTAGACCGTTGTCTTCGAGGTAATTCAACAATGTTCGAACACAATATATGTTCCAAAGTCCTACTGCATATCGACGTTAATGATATGGGCCTGTAATTTACTGGATTACGCCTACTACCTTTCTTGAATATTTGTATGACCTGTGCTTCTTGCCAGTCTTTGGGTACGGACCTTTCGTAATAAGTGGGAGAATTATCGCACAATCAGTTTAACAGCTCATGCATCGAAGCTGCTTCCAAGAATAATATACAGAAGAGTGGAAAAGAAAATTGAGAATGCGCTAGGTGACGATCAGTTTGGCTTTAAGAAAAGTAAAGGGACGAGAGAGGCAATTCTGACGTTACGGCTAATAATGGAAGCAAGGCTAAAGAAAAATCAAGACACTTTCATAGGATTTGTCGACCTGGAAAAAGCGTTCGACAATATAAAATGGTGCAAGCTGTTCGAGATTCTGAAAAAACTAGGGGTAAGCTATAGGGAGAGACGGGTCATATACAATATGTACAACAACCAAGAGGGAATAATAAGAGTGGACGATCAAGAACGAAGTGCTCGTATTAAGAAGGGTGCAAGACAAGGCTGTAGCCTTTCGCCCCTACTCTTCAATCTGCACCTCGAGGAAGCAACGATGGAAATAAAAGAAAGGTTCAGGAGTGGAATTAAAATACAAGGTGAAAGGATATCAATGATACGATTCGCTGGTGACATTGCTATCCTGAGTGAAAGTGAAGAAGAATTAAATGATCTGCTGAACGGAATGAGCAGTCTAATGAGTACACAGTATGGTTTGAGAGTAAATCGGAGAAAGACGAAGGTAATGAGAAGTATTAGAAATGAGAACAGCGAGAAACTTAACATCAGGATTGATGGTCACGAAGTCAATGAAGTTAAGGAATTATGCTACCTAGGCAGTAAAATAACCAATGACGGACGGAGTAAGGAGGACATCAAAAGCAGACTCGCTATGACAAAAAAGGCATTTCTGGCCAGGAGAAGTCTACTAATATCAAATACCGGCCTTAATTTGAGGAAGAAATTTTTGAGGATGTACTGTACGTCTGGAGTACAGCATTGTATGGTAGTGAAACATGGACTGTGGGAAAACCGGAACAGAAGAGAATCGAAGCATTTGAGATGTGGTGCTATAGACGAATGTTGAAAATTAGGTGGACTGATAAGGTAAGAAATGAGGGGGTTCTAAGCAGAATCGGAGAGGAAAGGAATATGTGGAAAACACTGATAAGGAGAAGGGACAGGATGATAGAACATCTGCTAAGACATGAGGGAATGACTTCCATGGTACTAGAGGGAGCTGTAGAGGGCAAAAACTGTAGAGGAAGACAGAGACTGGAATACGTCAAGCAAATAATTGAGGACGTAGGTTGCAAGTGCTACTCTGAGATGAAGAGGTTAGCACAGGAAAGGAATTCGTGGGGGGCCACATCAAACCAGTCAGTAGACTGACGGAAAAAAAAGAAGAAAAAGAGGAGTTATTGCATCAGAATACTCTGAAAGGAATCTAATTGGTATACAATCTGGACCGGAAGACTTGCTTTTATAAGGTGATTAAGTTGCTTCACTACTCACAGGATATGTACTAGTAAATTAGACCTACTCATGTTGCCAGCTGTTCTTTATTCAAATTGTTCAATATTTACTTCGTCTTCTTTTGTGACGGAATTTCGTAAGGCTGTATTTAGTAACTCTGCTTTGGCAGCGTTGTCGTCGACAGTGTTTCCATTGTTATCGTGCAGAGAAGGCATTAATTGTGTCTTGCGGCCTAGTACATTTCACATACGGCCAGAATCTTTTTGGATTTTCTGCCAGGTTTCGAAACAAAGTTTCTTTGTTGTAACTATCATGAAACTTTATGTAAAGTATATGTACCTATTTATTGCTTTTAAGGGCTGCCACATATGTATATCTTGCCGATAAATAACTTTTCAAATGATGATGAGCAGCTTCGAAAAATCTCCTCTTGCATTCAGATCAAATTACGAAATGAATCTCGATCTCGAAATCTGTGTGATGAAGTACGGTAACGGTAGTCAATGCGACATCGAGAATATAGATAATATACTTGCGCTCACTCACTTTAGACACAATATTTTAACTGTATTAAATTTCAAACCGAAAATGGAATGAACGTTGTAAAGCATTAGGCCGTATTCCTCTATTAGCAATTCGCTGTTCAAGCCATCGACGTGTGCAGAACCTGCTACATCTAGTTCACGATTTTCTCCGCTCTTCTTCGACAGTCGCTAACATAGTTAACACAGTTATTTTATGCCCTTCCATTTTCGTATGGAAACTCTGTGATGTACGCATCGGATACAGCCGAAACTGCCGCAGGAGAGCGACGTGGTCGCAAATAAAGACGGCTAGGACGAGATGTAGCAGGTCGATTCAGTGCATGCAGAAACAACGACGGACACCATGTCTGGCGTGCTTCGTGATGAGAAACACGTCCCACACGGGGAGGGATTTACCTACGATTGGACGAATCATATTAAGATCTGATTGATTCGTGCAGCTTTTTTTCAGATATTGGTTCACTATAGATGACTGTATCATTTGCAGAATGTCTGAGTTTACAATTAATATTACCTATCAGGCCATTAATACATAGTAGCACAGAAGAATGACATTCCTACAACTGTCGCTGTATCAGCCTGTAGCTCGAGATTGAAGATCTAGCGTGGTGCTCGAAGTCTTTGTGTGAAATAGGAACTGACAGGGACAAAAGGAACGAATAGCAAAGTTCCAAAAATTGTCATGTCGTAATGTTTAACACTTTCAGACCTGTTTTTTAGTTTTTTGCTGGAGGAAGAAAAACGTTTTATTTGGTAATGTCCTTGGGTGATTTTTCAACGATTTTAGATGCAATATTTATACAAAAACATGTACCCATTTACAAAACATATTTTGTGCACTTGTCTTCATTTTATGGACTGAAATAACTAATTACGAAATAGACGCTATTGTAATAAATAGTAACTGATCATTCAGCGACCACCGTGCAAAGTAACGATAACAATATTGAGTCATACAGTCGAATATAGCGAACCAATCACATCTGTGTATTCTGATGCTCACGAGCTGCTGCGCTCTGCTGATATTTTCATAGTGATGCCTAAAAGTTGGCAGCACTTGCGCATGTGGAAAAGGTTGAACATTCACAAATGGTTCAAATGGTTCAAATGGCTCTGAGCACTATGGGACTTAACTTCTGAGGTCATCAGTCCCCTAGAACTTAGAACTACTTAAACCTAACTAACCTGAAGACATCACACACATCCATGCCCGAGGCAGGATTCGAACCTGCGACCGTAGTGGTCGCGCGGTTCCAGACTGTAGCGCCTAGAACCGCTCGGCCACCGCGGCCGGCCAACGTTCACAAATGTGTACCTCGATTTCCAGTGGGAAAAAATACTTCTATTGCATCCAGGACACAGTAAAATTTAATGTCCACAATTGTAGCCAGAGGGTATGAAAGGGTTAATGTTTCTGTACATTACGTAAATTAATAAATAACACCTGAACCTCTAGCTACAAGCTGATAGCGTAATATAGTATGAATTGTGTACAGCAAGCTACATGGCCCTATTTGAGTAGTTGTTGCGACTGTAACGACTTGTTCATGGTTTTAATGAGCAGAATAATTGATTATATTTATTGTACTGCATAGCGAATTTCAGGATTACGATATTTATTCCGTAGTCTTGTCATCCGTGACTTTCACAACGAGACCTCGAGCGCCATTGTAGTATCTAAACGTTGAGCTATATGTTGATAGCGCAATTACTGGTATTAAGGTTTGTATAAAGTCACCTAAGTGATTCTATTGTTTGGTTTCTGCACTTCTAATGACGTCTTTGTGGTAGTTATGAGCGGAACGCTTTATTTTCCCTTTGTAGTTTCAATCGTGTTTGCTTAACTGTACCCAGGTACCGCGCAACAGCGTATGTTTATCGAGTCTTTATGCTACCCGCATATTATGACATGTATATTTTTATTGTATATGTTATTATAATACTAACATGCTACATGACTGCTTCACTACTTGTGTGTTAAACAATATATTCTGAATACGAGTCACCACTGATTCCATACATCGTACCAAAGTGTCCAATGAGATTTCTGCGCACACCGCCTGAATCTCATTCCAAAGTGTGTCCAGGTTACGTGGTTTACGTTTATACACCTCATCTTTTACTGTGCCCCATAAGAAGAAATCCAGCGGCGTGAGGTGTGGAGAGCGTGCAGGAAACTCGATTGATCCCCTGCGTCGTATCCACTGGCCTGGCACATTGTGATCCAGGTATGCTCGTACGTCCCTATGATAGTGCGGCGGGACGCCATCTTGTTGGAAATAAAACTCATCATTACCGTATAATGCACGAATGGCAGGAAATGCGGAGCCAGCAAGCACTGTTAGGTACGTTTCTCCAGTAACAGTACCTTCAAAGCGGAAAGGCCCAATGAGTCCCCTTGCAGACAAACCACACAACACATTTACACCAGGCAAATTCACAGCCTTTTCAACTGTAATGTGAGGATTATCTTCAGCCCAGTACACACAATTGTGCCTATTGACAGTTCCATAGAGTTTGAATTGGGCTTCATCCGAACAAATTATGCTACCCATAAATCCCGGTTCACGTCTCACCATCTCCTGAACCCATTCACAAAATTCTAACCTTCGATCTGGATCGTCGTCACTTAGCTGTTGCACCAGCCTTGGAATGTACACACGAAACTCGCCTTTCTTCAGAATGCGTAGCACACTACTAGCACTTACATGACTCTCACGTGCCGCTTGCCTTGAAGATTTTTGAGGCGAATGCTGAAACAGTTCCAAGACCGCAGTTGTGGATTCATAACTTGTAGCTATACGAGGTCGCCCTGATCGACCTTTATGCACATCACACACTGTTCCATGAATTTCGAATTTGTCCGTAGAGCTGTAATTGTTAACCTTGAAGGTGGTTCTGTGCCATACTCACTTCTCCACTGTCTTCGAACCGCAGCTACATTCTCAAACTTCCAGTACCACTTAATTATCTGCTTCCGCGCTTCAAAGCTCAAACGCACGTCTGCCATGCTGCAGTTACTTCCTTGCTACTGCTGCCACCTGTTGAAGAAACGTAACATTACTTTCTCACAGATATTTAACCTTGTAGAACGGGAAAAAAATTGTCTATGACACTTCAAAGTGTGTATACATTTTTTTGACGCACCCTGTAGTTATTTTATGCTTAACTTGCTGATATACTATTATGTCGTGTTCATGGAGTATCGTTCTTTGATATGACACGATATAACACGCATTTGACCAAGATTCAGTGAAATGAGCTGCAGAAGGTGTGTTATATTCCGTGGTATAGTCTTGTGTAACAATGTATTATGCCCCTTTTACATCTGACACCAATGTTGATGTATTTTTTACAGATCTGATTTTGACAATATAGTTTGCTGAAACCGGTCATCATAATAAATGCAGTAAAACAGCGGTATTGGCTGTTTGAAGTTGTACTTCTGTCTCTCCAAGACTATTTTTCACAAATTTCGTCTCACTAGCTTGTGTTTTGCTTCTCTCTTTCCTTCCATTACCAAGATCTTCGAGGCGTACATCACGATGTGGACATGAAATTCTAAAAAAAAAAAAAAAAATGATACGTCTGCATTACGATGTCCAGAGAAAATCGAAAAAGAAAATTGGAAGATAGTAGTCAGTAGTTCGCACACGACAGCATTCTGACCGAATGAATATTGACGGAGCAGAAGTTAAATCAGAAGTAGCTATGTACATAGATTTTCCATTAAAATGTTTTGATAAAATCTTAACAAATATTTCGTATTAATAAGTAACTTAATTATCAATCCCTTTAATACATTGGTTTCACAGACAAGTCTAATTGTTACATTACAGATGAATTACAGGTATGGACTGTCGCTGACCGCTGTACGCCCGATGGGCCAGCTACGTAATCGCTTTGCGCCGTTTTTTCCATTTCCTTTTTTGATGCTGCAGTAGCTCTCGCATTCGCTCGGCAATAGCCTTTTTACGCATTTTGGATTCCCTTCGACGCGAGCTTCCCGTTCCTTATAATTACCAGCATATTTACGTGTCAAATCGGACGCCGTCTTCCATTATTATGTAATTTTCAGTTTAATACTGATTTTCACTTATGTGCCAGTGAACACCTTTATTGTCTGACCATAGGTGGCGGCCGCGGTGGCCGAGCGGTTCTAGGCGCTTCAGTCCGGAACCGCGCTGCTGCTACGGTCGCAGGTTCGAATCCTGCCTCGGGCATGGATGTGTGTGATGTCCTTAGGTTAGTTAGGTTTAAGTAGTTTTAAGTCTAGGGGACTGATGACCTCAGATGTTAAGTCCCATAGTACTTAGAGCCATTTGAACCGTTTTTTGACCATAGGTCCTAGCAGTGTTTCACGGGCTCTTCACAATGACACCCGAATAAATGTCCTACCTAAACGCATTTCCACGCTACACCAGTTTATAACCTTACACAAAGCTAATTCCTAGCGCATTTGCTTACACCGATACGATGACGTCACAAACGAAACAAATAATACCGACATGATCTACCCGTAGTGGACTCAACGATTGCTTAAGCGTTACGCTGAGGTGACGAAAGTCATGGGATACCTACCAACGTAGTGTCTGACCTCCTTTTGTCCGGCATAGTGTAGCAACTTTATGTGGCATGGACTCGACAAATCGTCGAATGTTCCCTGCACAAATATTGAGCCATGCTGCCTCTATAGCCGTCCATAATTACGGAAGTATTGACGCTGCAGGATGTGGTGCACGAACTGGTCAAACTATTCGCTCGAACTGTCCAGAATATTCTTCAAACCAATCGCGAACAATTGTGGCCCGGTGATATGGCGCATTGTCATCCATAAAAATTCCATGGTTGTTTGGGAACTGGAAGTCCATGAATGCCTATAAATGGTCTCCAAGTAGCCGAACATAACCATTTCCAAGTCAATGATCGGTTCAGTTGGACCAGAGGATCCAGTCAATTTCATGTAAACACAACCCACGCCATTATGGAGCCACTACCAGCTTGCACAGTGCCTTGTTGACAACTTGGGTCCATGGCCTTTGGGTTTTGGGTCACCGTCTCACCCTGCCATTAGCCCTTACAAGCTGAAATCGGGATTCATCTGACCAGGCCACTGTTCTCCAGGCGCGTAGCATCCAGCCGATATAGTCGTGAGCCCACGAGAGTCTCTGTAGGCGACTTCGTGGTGTTGACAATGGCTCTTAGGTCGATCGCCTGCTGGCATAGCTCATTAACGCCATTTCGCCACACTGTCCTAACGGATACTTTCGTCGTACGTCCCACATTGATTGATTATTTCACGCAGTGTGGCTTGTTTGCTAGCAGGGACAACTCTACACAAACACCACTGCGTTGTCCATAGTACGAGATGATGCCTAAATTTTAGTATTCTCGGCACACCCTCTTGACACTGTAGACCTCGGAATACTGAATTCCCTAACGGTTTTCGGTATGGAATATCGCATGTGTGTACGAGGTGTGACAATAAAGTAATGAGACTGATGTGGAAAAAAAAATGTTGCTTACCGTTTTAGTCAAGTTTATTGTTGTCTCCTTCAGAGTAGTTCCCTTCTGATCGCACACACTTTTTCCAGCGGCTATGCCATTGATGGTAATATTTCTGGAACTCATCTTCCGTAATATCCTCCAAGACCCTCGTCACAGCATTTTGGACATCTTGTCTTGTTTGAAATGATGTCCCTTGACCGCCGTTTTGACTCTTGGAAATAGAAAGAAGTCGCACGGAGCGATATCTGGTGAATAAGGTGGCTGTGGTAGTACTGAAATTTGTTTTTAGGTTAAAAATTGCTGTACTGACAGAGCAGTATGGGATGGCGCATTATCATGATGAAGAATCCAACTATCAGCAATGTTGGCACGGACACGAAGAACTCTTTTACGAAGTCTTTTTAAAATTTCTTTGTAGTAATATTGGTTAACTGTATGTCCAGGAGGCACCCACTCTTTATGAACAATTCCCTTGGAATCAAAGAAGCACACAAGCATGCATTTCACTTTTGACTTTGACACGCGAGCTTCTTTGGTCTGGGTGATCCCTTTGAGCACCATTGCGAACTTTGGCGTTTTGTCTCTGGATCGTAATGAAAACACCAACTTTCATCACCAGTGATAACACGGCTCAACAATTCTAGAATGATTTCCGTTTGCTCTAACAGATCGGCTGTCACATTTTTCCGTGTTTCTCGCTGTTGTGGTGTGAGATTTTTGGGCACCATTTTTGCACAAATCTTTCTCATACTAAGATATTCATTTATTACTAGACGAACCGTTTATCGATTGATGTTCAGTTCTTCTGCAGTCATTTTCATGGATAATTTTAGATCAGATCGTACGAGTTCGCGCACCCTGGCCAAGTTGACATCCCTCCGTGAGGTTGATGGTCGTCCAATGCGGTCTCCATCTTCAACATTTGTTCTGCCTTCACTAAACATTTTATACCAACGAAAAACTTGTGCTCTTGACATAACCACCTCTCCAAAAGCCTTCTGAAGCTTACCGTAAGCTGTCGTCACGTTTTCACACCATTTAACGCAAAAAGAAATGGCATACCGTTGCCCAATATTAAGCGGTTCCATTTCCGTGACGAGAGACACAAACGCGTGTTAACTTATTACAGCACAACTCACGACTGAGAAGTTGCATCGATGTGCCGCTTGGAGTAGAAGCCTCTTATAGACCAAGGTCAAAGATATTGTGCCTACGCAAGCCTGCAGGATTGCCACATCTTGCGAAGAAAATCAGTCTCATCATAGTTCTGCAAGGTTCGCAGGAGAACTTCTGTAAGGTTGAAAGGTAGGAGACGAGGTACTGGCAGAAGTAAAGCTGTAAGTACGCGGCGTGAGTCGAGCTTGGGTAGCTCTGTTTGTAGAGCACTTGCCCGCGAAAGACAAAGGTCCCGAGTTCGAGTCTCGGTCCGGTACACAGTTTTAATCTGCCAGCAAGTTTCATATCAGTGCACACTCCGCTACAGAGTGAAAATCTCATTCTGGATCAGTCTCATTACTTTATTGTCGCATCTCGTAGTTCCAAGTACCACTCGTCGTTAATTCCGTTGTGTGGCCATTATCACGTCGGAAACCTTTTCACTTGAATCACCTGGCCTTTTATACCTTGTGTACGTGATATTACCGCCACCTGCATCTCGCTACCCCATCACTTTTTTTCCACCTCAGTGTATTAGTCTTGTAGTTATTAGCGATTCAAATCTGACGGTATTTTGTCGCGCAAGAAAGTTCGGCCGACGAGCGAATAGACGTTTTCAAGTCAAAAAAGCTGTATAAAAGGTTATCAAGGGTCGACGTGAGGTGAGGTTATACGGACGCGGGCAAATGCGAGCAGCGCGGGCGTGCTGCCTGAGCAGCGCATTACAAGCGCCTTGTTCCTGGTCGGGGGCGGCCGCAGGTAGCCGGTGGTGGCGTCTGCAGTCGCGACAAAGGCGCTGCAGAAATCGGATCCTCCAGCATCCCCGGGCCAGATCGCTATCTGCCCGGCCGCAGCCGGGCCTCCGCTTCGCGCGCCGGCGCACCGCTATTCTCCTGCGCATGCAGCCGGGCCGTGTAGCACAAATATTACGGCCGTGTTTGCAGCTCAGCTCACCGCCACTGTAGGACTCCTCTTCCGTCGTCGCTGGTGTCGAATTTCCGTGCCTCCATTGTGACCGCGCGCACCGGGGCGTCCTGTTCTTTCGTAGCTATCGCCGTGTCCCGAACGATGACGCTGTCGAGTGGAAAGTGAGTTGCGGTGTCAGCCGATGTCTGAGCTCGGATTTGGTGACGAAATTCTTCAGCCG
Organism: Schistocerca cancellata; assembly: GCF_023864275.1. Classification (NCBI taxonomy): domain Eukaryota; kingdom Metazoa; phylum Arthropoda; class Insecta; order Orthoptera; family Acrididae; genus Schistocerca; species Schistocerca cancellata. The sequence goes on along the minus strand of NC_064627.1, from coordinate 324,747,567 downwards.
GAAAGATAGAAATGCGACTCCTTGGTTGCAATATCTTAGAATTATACAACCGAATGAGGGGTACGTCCCTGACAATGTTAATCCTTCGAATCAACACCAATGTTGATCTGTTAAAGCAACGATAATAAAGTGTAATCAGTCACTGCGCTTTTCGAATTCTTACAAGGGGACCGTACGAATTCCGCTCACCGACTGACTTCATATTGACAGGGTGTGTAGGATACGACTACAACTTCAGTGCCGGCCTGCGTGGCCGAGCGGTTCTAGGCGCTGCAGTCTGGAACCGCGCGACCTCTACGGTCGCAGGTTCGAATCCTGCCTCGTGCATGGATGCTTGTGATGTCCTTAGGTTAGTTAGGTTTAAGTAGTTCTAAGTTCTAGGGGACTGAAGAACTGAGAAGTTAAGTCCCATAGTGCTCAGAGCCATTTGAACCATGTTTTTGAACTTCAATATATGTAAACAGGAAGATGTAACTCGCAAGTTCCGCAACCGGATGAGTAACCACTTAGTTTCGTAAACACGACGTCTGTGGATCGGATTTCACTGCTGCCATCTTTTATTCATTTCCCACGTTATTTTAACATCAGGTATGCGAAATGGTTTGGTGACCGATAACCGTTTACGAATGTAAACCATATACGCTGAAAAAAAAAGACAAACACATGCAAAGATTCTGCTTTCATTACGGGTGCTGTAGGTTGCAATAATTATTGTTTTTCCATGTTTCTATGATCAGTATCATCGTGATTCGCGCAGTGCTCCATTGGCTACACATTATAGGTTACTTGTCACAAACTTATATTCAGTAATACAAATAAACTGATTATACTGATTTGATTAAAAGTTAATGTTTTATTTTCAGTCTGCTTACGGTATTCTTTGCTCCTTTTCTCAGAATAAAGAGTACGAAGAAATAAATGAATCATACAATATGCGAAAATTGAACAACAACAAGTCACCCTCACTCAGCCAACAGCCTTGTCAAAGAGGGCGGAGGAGCGGAAAGAGGTTCAGGGCACTCTCTTGCCCCTGGGGTGGTAAACTGCACCTAAAGATGGAAGAATCAGCAATGATCAACGGTGTGAGTATGCAGGAGGCAATGGAGACCACTCCATTAAGTACACTTAGTGTGTATCCACAGGACATAAGACCTGTAATTGAACAATGTGTCATGATGAACTCTCCATCGACAAAAATTTCCGGAACAGTCACTCATTTGTATTTCCGTGAGGGGATTGCCAAGGGGAAGATGACCACGAGAAAAAGATTGAATATCGATCGAAAGGATAACTTTCTGCAAGTCGGGGCGTGGAATATCAGAACTTTAAACGTGGTAGGGTAGCTAGAAAATCTGAAAACAAAATTCAAAGGCTGAATCTAGATACAGTGGAGATTGATGAAGTGAAATGGAAGGAAGACAGGTATACCTTGTCAGACAAGTATCGGTTAATATTAGCAGGTGCAAAAAATGGTACAACGGGAGTAGATTTCTTTATGAATAGGAACGTAGGACAGAGAGTGTATTACTGTGAAGTTTTGTGATGGGGTTATTCTCGTCAAAATCGACAGCAAACCAACACCGCCAACAATAGTTTAGGTATGTAAGCCGACGACGCAAGCAGAAGATGAAGAAACAGAAAAAGTATGTGAGGATATCGAAAGGTAATTCAGAACATAAAGGGAGATGACAATGTAATAGTCACTGGAATTCGGATGCAGGGGAGGAAGGAGAAGAAAGGGTTACGCCACAATGTGGAGTTGGTAGTAGAAACGAGAAAGGCGAAATACTAATTGAGTTCTGCAATAAATGTCAGTTGGTGACAGCGAATACTCTGTTGAAGAATCACAGCAGTAGGAGATATACTTGGAAACCGCCAAGAGATACTGGAAGATTTCAGTTAGATTACAGCGTGGTCAGGTAGAGATTCCGAAATCAGGTACTGGATTGTAAGGCGTACCCATGAGCAGGTACGGACTCAGATCGCAAATTAGTAGTGATGAAAAGTAGCCTTGAGTTCCACAGACTAGTCAGGATAAACAAATGCGCAAAGAAGTAGGATATGGAAATACTAAAAAAAAAAGTATGTTTGAAGTTCTCTGGAGCTACGGAAACTGCGATAAGGAATATCTCAGTTGGCAGTGCAGTTGAAGACAAAATGACATCTCTAAAGAGGGCAGCCACAGAAGTTGAAAAGAAAACTGTATGCACAAGGAAGACAACTGCGAAGGAACCATGAATACCTCAGCTGATCGGCTTAAGATGAAAGCACAAAAATGTTTGTGGAAATTCAGGAATACAGAAGTAAAAGTCACTTAGGAACGAAATAAATAGGAAGTGCAGGGACGCTAAGGCAAAATGACTGCATGAAGGTGTGAAGACATCTAAAAAGGAAATGATGGTCGGCAGGACGAATTCAGTATGTAGGAATGTCAAAACAATTTTCGGTGAAATTAAAAGCAAGGGTGGTAACGTTACGAGTTCAGTGGGAATTCCAGTGTTAAATGCAGAGGGGAGAGCGGATAGGTGGAAAGAGGATTTACCTGATAACTGTTCGCCCTTGGTACCTGAGTGGTCAGCGCGACGGAATGTCATGCCTAACGGCCCGGGTTCGATTCCGGCTGGGTCGGAGATTTTCTCCGCTCAGGGACTGGGTGTTGTATTGTCCTTAACATCATCCTTTCACGCAAGTCGCCGACGTGGCGTCAACTCGAAAGACTTGCACCAGGCGAACCGTGAACCCGACGGAGGCCATAGCCACACGGCATTTCCATTTTACCTGATAACTTGACAGAAGAAGGAACAGAAGTCGACAGGGAACAGTTATAGGGTCCAGTATTGGATTCAGAATTTAAAAGAGCTTTGGAGGAAATGACAGAGAAGGGACAGGTAACGTTCAATCGGAATTTCTAAAATCTTTGGGGGAAGTGGCAAAGCCGGCCGCGGTGGTCTCGCGGTTCTAGGCGCGCTGTCCGGAGCCGCGCGACTGCTACGGTCGCAGGTTCGAATCCTGCCTCGGGCATGGATGTGTGTGATGTCCTTAGGTTAGTTAGGTTTAAGTAGTTCTAAGTTCTAGGGGACTTATGACCACAGCAGTTGAGTCCCATAGTGCTCAGAGCCATTTGAACCATTTGAAGTGGCAACAAAACTACTAGAATGAGATTTTCACTCTGCAGCGGAGTGTGCGCTGATATGAAACTTCCTGGAAGATTAAAACTGTGTGCCGGACCGAGACTCGAACTCGGGACCTTTGCCTTTCGCGGGCAAGTGCTCTACCAACCTTTTTTAAATGTTTTTTAAATCTCAGTTTGTTCGTTTTTGTTCGTTGAATCTGATCGGGACGGACGTCGTAAGACACTCTTTTGAGTTCGTTGTTGATCTATTAACTCAGTTCTTTTATTACAGAGGGCAGCTAACCCTCTGACCGAACACGCTGAGCTACCGTGCCGGCACCAACTGAGCTACCCAGGCACGACTCACGCCCCGTCCTCACAGCTTTACTTCTGCCAGTATCTCGTCTCCTACCTTCCAAAGTTAACAGAAGTTCTCCCGAGTTCGAGTCTCGGTCCGGCACACAGTTTTAATCTGCCAGGAAGTTTCAACAAAACTACTGTTTGATTTGTCGAGTGTATGAGACTGACGATAATCAATTTGACTTTCGGAAGAACATTATCAACACCATTCCGAATACAGGAAGAGCCGACAAGAGCGAGTATTATTGCACAATCAGCTTAACGGCTCGTGCATACAAGTTGCTGACAAGGATAATGTACAGAAGAGTGAAAAAGAAAACTGAGAATCTGTTAGACAACGATCAGTTTGGCTTTAGGAAAGGTAAAGGCACCAGACAGGCAGTTCTGACGTTGTGGTTGATAACGGAAGCAATACTAGAGAAAAATCAAGACACGTTCACTGGATTTATCAACATGGGAAAAGCGTTGACAATATAAAATGATGCTAGATCTTCTAAATTTTGAGAAAAATGGAGTAAGCTGTGGGGAAATGCAGGTAATATACAATATGTGCAAAAACCAAGAGCGAACAGTAATAGCCGACGACCAAGAACGAACTGCTCGGATTAAAAAGGGTGTAAGACAGGGGAGCAGCCTTTAGCCCCTACCGTTCAACCTATACATCGAAAAAGCAGTGACGGAAATAAAAGAAAGGTTCGAGAGTGCAATTAAAATTCAGGGTGCGAGGAAAGGAACATACGGAAAACTGACAAGAAGAAGGGGCAGGATGATATGACATCTCTTAAGGCATTCAGGGGATAACTTCCATGGTACTAGAGGGATCTTTAAAGGGTAAAAACTGTAGAGGAAGATAGACATTGGAATGCATCCAGTAAATAATTGAGCACCTAGGGTGCAATTGCGACTCTGAGATGAAGTGGTTGACAAAGTAGAAGAATTCGTGGCGTGCCGCAACAAACCAGCCAGAAGACTGATGACACGAAATAACTAAATAAATAAATAAAATTTTAAAAAATGTAACCTGTACGTGTTTCTGAGAAAAGGCGTCTTAGCAGATAGACAGACAGTCAGAAAAAATTGCAAAAAATTTTTATGTCAAACAATTACAAATTATCAAACAACTTATTGGAATTCAGCCAGGTAATATTTACAGCGACCGCCGATATTTCGGCGGGAGCACACCCGCCATTTTCAAGGCACAAACTGCAACGGTCAGTCTGACAGTTGTCACAAATCCGGTTCAACGTGAAGGGGTGCTTCGTACCTTGATACACAGGGCACATGTCATTTCCGACACTGAGACTTTGCCAGCTGAGCTGGCCCACCTTGAAGCTACATTTCGTCAGAATGGTTATATTGAAAGAGAGTTTCAACGTGCGTTGCGCTATCGACCAACTGTGCATCGGGTGACTGATCACAACACTGAATCGACACCGAATTTTACTGCCTTTTTGCCTTACGCAGGAAGCACTTCCAACAAGATCGGTCGTATTGTACGGAAACACGATGTGAAATACGTTTCCAGGCCTCCATCTACAATTAGAGTGCTTTTGGGCCCTCTTAACGATGATCTTGGTTTACGTAAGGCGCATTCCTTGTAGCTGTTGCATGGCATACATTGGTCAGACTATCAGGATCGTGGAGGAGCGGTGTACTGAGCATAAACGGTACACACGATTACATCAGCAAAGTAGATCAGCTATTGCTGATACTCGGTATTGTTATATAACATAAGGTGGCCAGTATCCAAAAAATGTTCGGCAATAGCTGATCTACTTTGCTGATGTAATCGTGTGTACCGTTTATGCTCAGTACACCGCTCCTCCACGATCCTGATAGTCTGACCAATGTATGCCATGCAACAGCTACAAGGAATGCGCCTTACGTAAACCAAGATCATCGTTAAGAGGGCCCAAAGGCACTCTAATTTTACAGTGTTGTTAAGGAAGCTGTTGAGATTAAATTAGCTAGCAACCTTGTAAACAGGGATGGAGGGTTTTGTTTAAACTCTGCTTGGAGTCATGCTCTCTCTCTTGTCAAAATACAGACGGTCAGAGTCAATGTTACTCATCTGCTAGTTCGTAGTTTTTCACTATCGATACCTCGGACTTTGGTCATCTTTGGTGGCACTAGTGTTCTGTGTGTGTGTGTGTGTGTGTGTGTGTGTGTGTATCTTTCCTGAATTACTCTAAGAAACGAGGTTTTAAATGTGCTTGCACATCGCCTGTCCGTTGCACTTTGTGCCTTGAAAATGGCGGGCTGTACTTCCGCCAATATTTCGGCGATCTCTGTAAATATTACCTGGCCGAATTCCCATAAGTTGTTTGAAAATCGTATACGCCAGGAGAAACTTGCACTATGAAATGTTGCTTCTTGCAAAATATTGTGTTTCTAGGTCAATGGGGAGTACCCTATAGGTTTTGTGGTGTGAGTTTTCAAATACCGAAATGCGTGACATAAATAGTCGTATGTTTTGATTGCACTGAGTTACAAGCTGAAATTTTTCACATCGCCAAAGGCCTGTAGATGTTTGTATGTGGCGTAAATTTTAACTTGATACCTCTTCTCATTCCTGAGAAAAAGGGGGCTTAACTGCCTAACAGGCAGACCGACAAACATCAACAAAGTGACCCTATAAGGTTTCCTTTTTCACCGGTTGAACTACAGAACCACAAAACGACCAGATTGTGTAATTTGGGTGAGGTATTAGAGAGGCTTTTCCGTCAGCTTACCACTCGCTCAGTCGTTGTCAGTTTTCCAGACAGTCTACTCCTCTCAATTGGCCCCATGAGATTCGTTGCACGCTGTTCCTTAAACACAGTTACAGTATAAAGCGACGGTTCTGCCACTGAAGAAAGTTGCAAACAGCCGGACAAACGAGACATCCCTCTACAGTCTAGACGGAGATGGCTTTCCAGGAGCAGCCAGCCACAATGAACCTCCAGCTGCCAATTAAACAATTAGACAAGGATCATGAATACGAAAATTGATAGACTTCTCATGAGTTAATTCTAAATACTTGCGTTTGGTTAATCATAAATTTTTATGTTTGTTGTCTTTTAACCTCTCATTATTTATTTTATATCGTTATTGTTTGACGTGTCCAAACATTTACATTGACCAAATTTAAAATTTTGTGTTAACTAGCACAATGCACAAGATAATTATAAAAGTAATTAAAATTCTACAACTGCCTCCTCATTAAAATACTCGTATTTAACTTGCTTTTAAACAGCTTGATGTTCAGGCAACCGTACACGGAGACGAAACTGACGCATTGCATGCAACAGAGCTGAAAATATCTGAAGGTGTCCTTTAATGCCTGAAACTGGTAATCGCCTTCATTAACTCACAAATGTGACTGAAATAAATAATCAGCTATAATCTTCCCACAATTGCGGCATCTGTCTTCGGAAAATACCTGCACTTACAAACAGTTCACAAATTTATGGCTAATTCTCATTCACTGTCAATGACATCTTGATGCTGTTGCAGTTTCTATTACAAAGCTATTGTTCGTTTGTCAGGAACATAAAATACGTATAATGCTTATCATATTGCTCCTTTTTTGTACAAGTAAAGTACCGGCAAGGTGATAGTCTCTCCACTGTCTTATTCAATATAGCTCTGCATTGTGTAGTAAATAAAATCAACAAAAGAGGCACAATATTTATGAAAACTAGCCAGATACGTGCATACGCTGATGACAATGCTATAGTAGGAACATATACCAATACACTCCTAGAAACATACCGGGCCATGGAAACATATGCCTTAAAAATAGACTTCATAGTAAATGAAAACAAAACAAAATATATGGTAAAGTCACAATCTGAGGCCAGAAGAACCCCTAAAAACCTAAACATCAATGGGAAATGCTTCAAAGGAGTGTCCTCTTTTAACTACTTGGGAGCCCTAATAACAAATTTTAACAGTATTGGAAAGGCTATAAGGGGAAGAATACAAGCAGAAATGAGAGCGCCTGCCGGGGTGGCCGAGCGGTTCTAGGCGCTTCAGTCTGGAACCGCGCGACCGTTACTGTCGCAGGTTCGAATCCTGCCTCGGGCATGGATGTGTATGATGTCCTTAGGTTAGTTAGGTTTAAGTAGTTCTAAGTTCTAGGGGACTGATGGCCGCAGATATTAAGTCCCATAGTGCTCAGAGCCATTTGAACCATTTTTTGAAAACAGAGCTTACTTTGAAAATATACAGCTTTTCAAAAATAGCCTTGTTACAAGAAAAACAAAACTGCTAAAATATGTCTCCCTAGTCTGCCCAGTTATCACATACGGGTCAGCGGTATGGATGTTGACAGAACACGATAAAAATACACTAAGAACCATTGAGCGGAAAATAATACGCAAAATCTATGGGTCAATAAGGGAGGAAGAAGGGTGGAGAATACGCTACAATGCCGAATTACAAGAGTTAATACAAGGCAGGGACATAGTAAAATTTGTTAAATCACAGAGAATACGATGGCTAGGACCATTGGAGAGAATGGCAGAGGATAGAATTCCAAAGAAAATGATGAAAGGTGTGATCCATTCAGTTAGGCGAAAAGGGAGACTTAGAAGAAGATGGATCAACGAGGTGATAATGGATATCTTCAGTATGGGAGTCCTGGAGTGGAAAAGAGCAGCAAATAACAGAGAAGTGTGTAGGAAAATTGTTGAAGAAGCCAAGGCCCACCAAGGGCTGTAGCGCGACTGAAGAAGAAAGTACCGGCTTCTTCGGAAAGGTCATACCTGACACTATCTTTTCTGAGCTCTTTCGCAGTACTGCCATTTTAATCTCTAAAGGAAAGCAGTGATTAACGTCCCTTCGATGGTCAGATCGAGCGAGATCGGTTGTCATAAATACTGTCACACCGTGCAGTGTTCACAAACTAATCTGAAGAAATTTTTGAGCGATACGTCAGTATACTGTCAAGTTGAAGCTGTGGCTAGCAAGTGCACTACTGCGGGCAATACACAAGATCGGATAGTAGATTCCTGTGTGCACTACAATGATAAAAAGTATGCGGGCCCCCTGTATAATGCGGAATGGGTCACTAGATGTCAGGAGAGATGGATGCGCCAGAATAAAAGGTGTCAAAGCGTCCTGTGATGTCAGTAGAGAAGCAGTAACAGCAAAATTGCTCGATCGAGATAGCTCAGTGACTTAGAAAGTAAACTGGTCATTGGATGTCACCCGATTACAAATCCATAAAAGACGTTTCAGCCGTTCCAAGTTGCCCGAGTGGTGATGTGATTGTGAAGGGGAAGGAACAAACACAGCTGAACCGAGACCAGGTATGCCTCATGTACTAACAGGCAGAGACCGTCGAGCATTGCGGAGGATGGCTGTAAAAATCGCATGAAATCATCGAAAGTAAACACTCGTGAGAGCCAAAATGCTACCAACAGTCCAGCTAGCACAGTGACTGTGCATATGGAGTTAGAAACGTTGGACTGCAATGGCTGAGCATTTCCGCATAAGCCGTAGTGAACGCTAAACATCTACATCTACGGCTTCATGTTTACTCCGCTAGCCACCAAGCGGTGTGTGGCAGAGGGCACAATTCGCGCCAAAGTCATAATTCTTGCCCCCCTCTGTTCCACTCGCGGATCGCGCGAGGGATAAACGACTGTCTGAACGCCTCAGTACGAGCTCTTATTTCCCTTATCTTTAAATGGTGCTCATTGTGCGATTTGAAAGTTGGTGGTAATAATATATGCTCTACATCCTCGATGAAGATCGGTTTTCGGAATTTAGTGAGCAGCCCCTTCTGTTTAGCGCGGCGTCTATCTGCAAGTGTGTCCCACTTCAAACTTTCTATAAGATTTGTAACGCTGTCGCGATGGCTAAAGGTACCAGTCACGAATCTTGCCGCTTTTCTTTGGACCTTCTCAATCTCTTGAACCAGACCCAACTGGTAAGGGTCCCATACAGACGAACAATACTCCAAGACTGGACGAACTAACGTATTGTAAGCTATTTCCTTTGTTGAAGGACTGCATCGCTTCATGATTCTACCAATAAACCGCCATCTAGAGTTCGCCTTGCCCGTTACTTGTGTAATCTGATCATCCCATTTGAGATCATTTTGAATAGTCACACCCAGATACTTGACGGACATTACCGCTTCCAAAGACTGGCCATTTATTTTGCACTCGTACATTAATGGGGGTTTTCGCCTTGATATATGCAGTAGGTTACACTTACTAATATTGAGAGACAACTGACAGTCATTACACCACGCATTTATTTTCTGCAAAGCCTCACTGATTTGTTCACAACTTTCGTGTGATACTACTTTCTTGTAGACTACAGGATCATCGGCAAACAGTCTAAGGCCGCTGTCAATACCATCAACCAGATCATTTATGTAAATCGTAAAAAGGAGAGGACCTAGTACGCTGCCCTGGGGCACACCTGAAGTTACGCTTGTTTCTGTTGAAGTCACCTCGTTCAGGACGACATACTGCTCCCTGTCTGTTAGAAAACTTTCTACCCAATCGCTTATGTCATCGGATAGACCGTAAGCGCGCACTTTTTGTAGCAAGCGACAGTGCGGAACTGAGTCGAACACCTTTCGAAAGTCGATAAATATGGTATCAACCTGGGAACCGGTATCTAGTGCCTGTTGTATATCATGCACCAACAGGGCCAGCTGCGTCTCGCATGACCGCTATTTCCTAAAACAGTGCTGGTTTCTGCAGATGTGCTTCTCAGCGTGTAGAAAGGTCATTTTGTCTGAACACAAAATATGTTCCATGATTCTACAAGAAATCGATGACAGTGAAATTGGCCGGTAATTGTGTGCATCCGATTTTCTACCCTTTTTATACACTCCTGGAAATGGAAAAAAGAACACATTGACACCGGTGTGTCAGACCCACCATACTTGCTCCGGACACTGCGAGAGAGCTGTACAAGCAATGATCACACGCACGGCACAGCGGACACACTAGGAACCGCGGTGTTGGCCGTCGAATGGCGCTAGCTGCGCAGCATTTGTGCACCGCCGCCGTCAGTGTCAGCCAGTTTGCCGTGGCATACGGAGCTCCATCGCAGTCTTTAACACTGGTAGCATGCCGCGACAGCGTGGACGTGAACCGTATGTGCAGTTGACGGACTTTGAGCGAGGGCGTATAGTGGGCATGCGGGAGGCCGGGTGGACGTACCGCCGAATTGCTCAACACGTGGGGCGTGAGGTCTCCACAGTACATCGATGTTGTCGCCAGTGGTCGGCGGAAGGTGCACGTGCCCGTCGACCTGGGACCGGACCGCAGCGACGCACGGATGCACGCCAAGACCGTAGGATCCTATGCAGTGCCGTAGGGGACCGCACCGCCACTTCCCAGCAAATTAGGGACACTGTTGCTCCTGGGGTATCGGCGAGGACCATTCGCAACCGTCTCCATGAAGCTGGGCTACGGTCCCGCACACCGTTAGGCCGTCTTCCGCTCACGCCCCAACATCGTGCAGCCCGCCTCCAGTGGTGTCGCGACAGGCGTGAATGGAGGGACGAATGGAGACGTGTCGTCTTCAGCGATGAGAGTCGCTTCTGCCTTGGTGCCAATGATGGTTGTATGCGTGTTTGGCGCCGTGCAGGTGAGCGCCACAATCAGGACTGCATACGACCGAGGCACACAGGGCCAACACCCGGCATCATGGTGTGGGGAGCGATCTCCTACACTGGCCGTACACCACTGGTGATCGTCGAGGGGACACTGAATACTGCACGGTACATCCAAACCGTCATCGAACCCATCGTTCTACCATTCCTAGACCGGCAAGGGAACTTGCTGTTCCAACAGGACAATGCACATCCGCATGTATCCCGTGCCACCCAACGTGCTCTAGAAGGTGTAAGTCAACTACCCTGGCCAGCAAGATCTCCGGATCTGTCCCCCATTGAGCATGTTTGGGACTGGATGAAGCGTCGTCTCACGCGGTCTGCACGTCCAGCACGAACGCTGGTCCAACTGAGGCGCCAGGTGGAAATGGCATGGCAAGCCGTTCCACAGGACTACATCCAGCATCTCTACGATCGTCTCCATGGGAGAATAGCAGCCTGCATTGCTGCGAAAGGTGGATATACACTGTACTAGTGCCGAGATTGTGCATGCTCTGTTGCCTGTGTCTATGTGCCTGTGGTTCTGTCAGTGTGATCATGTGATGTATCTGACCCCAGG